>NC_084613.1:2355323-2635323 GCF_033978795.1 Nerophis ophidion
TTTTTTCTAAAAGATTCCAATTACTTAGTTTTTCTCTTCTTTCTTTCGGTTGATTTTTGAATTTTAAAGAGTCAAAATTGAAGATAAACTATGTTTCAAAATTTAATTTTCATTTTTTTTGTGTTTCCTCTTCTTTTAAACCGTTTAATTAAGTGTTTTTTTCATCATTTATTCTCTACAAAAAACCTTCCCTAGAAGGAAAAAAAATGTCTGACGTAATGACGGACAGAAATACCCTTTTTTAAAATATTTATCTGTTTCTATATATATTTATTGTAAGAAATCATTAAGATGATCAGTGTTTCCACAAAGATAAATATTATTAATTGTTAATAATAACATAGAGTTAAAGGTAAATTGAGCAAATTGGCTATTTCTGGCAATTTATTTAAGTGTGTATCAAACTGGTAGCCCTTGGCATTAATCAGTACCCAAGAAGTAGCTCTTGCTTTCAAAAAGGTTGCTGACCCCTACTCTAGATGCAGTATTTTGCGACTTAGGGCAGCCATGTGCCTTTTTGCTCCTTGGGGGGGCAGTAATGAGTCTCTAACTACGCTGAAGCCCTCCCACAGAGAATAGAGAAATAAAAGTGACCTCACTTAAGTCAGCATTGTTTCTAGTACTTACTTAAACTCTTTCCCTGTTGTTTGAGGGGTGAAATATGAAACACTCGCCTACTTTAAGGGGAACTTCCCTTTTTTGGGGAATTTTGCCAATCGTTCACAATCAATATGAAAGACATGACGACGGATGTTTTTTTTAGCGCATTCTTACTTGGAAATAAAGGTAATTAAAAGTCTGCTTACAGCAGAGCGAATGAGAGGTCCTCTGTTACGCCCATAAAACACAATAATAAAACATCCAATGTGAACGTTGTCTGTCTATCTGTGTTGGCCCTGCGATGTGGTGGTTACTTGTCATGGCTGTACCCCGCCTTCCGCCCGAATGCAGCTGAGATAGGCTCCAGCAACCCCAAAAGGGACAAGCTGTAGAAAAATGGATGGATTAGTGATATTGTTATTATAAGCGCTAACGCAGACAAACTATAGCAGCGATGTGATCATGAGCTTGTGTGCTAATGTTGACAAGATTAACTCATCAGCTGCTTCTTCATTTCCTTTGCTCGTTAAACTTTATTTTAGATCATAAATCATGCCTCTCACCTGCATGACAAAGACGTATTCCGACGAGTTGGTATACTTTGACAGCCAATTTAGACACGGAAATGGCGCTTGATTCCACCCCCTTTTCTTTGCGAGGAACACAATATATGAGCATCCTAACAGTCAGCATGCTAATAGCCGCAGAGCTTGTACAGTAAGTGATGTTGTATCATGTTTGTTGGCTCTCATGAATGAAGGAATGAAATAAGTTTATTTTGGTCATATAATCAACTATCAACCATTTTGTGTGGTCAGTTTAACAGTACAGATGATACATATTTAACAATATTACACATTTTCACACAAAAAGAATGACCGAAAAAGGATTAGGCTGAAGCCAAAGCTCATAGTTGCCTATCTTATATCTTCACTCAAAATAAGATTACCTGAAACATCAACCTTCAAAAAATCTATGGGATGAAAGTAATTGTTACTATATTTTATAATTTTCCAATTACCGTATTTCCTTGAATTGCCGCCAGGGCGCCAATTAATTTAAAACCTCTTCTCACTCCGGCACTTACCAAATGCATGCGGTAAAAATTTGAGTGTGATGTAAGGATACCATCATGAAAAGCACATTCAATAAATAAAACTTTATTATAGTCTTACATTTACTTATAAATGAAGTCCATGCGCAGCTCCTTCTGATCAAAAACATCGATAACTTGTTTATAGAAGTCTTCCTTATCTTTCTTCAGTTTTAAAAGTCTCTCTGTCTCGATGGAGATCTTCTTTTATTACTTCCTGCTTGGATTGAAAGTCCAGTTTAGAAAACGGTTTTATTTTAGATATGTAATCCTCCATGTTAAAAGTGCAAGCGAGAGGAAAAACTAAAGGATCGCTGCTCACTCTTGCTGCTTGTTGTCACTTCTTCTGCAGCCGAGTAGTCGCAAGAAGGATCACTAGCGCCCTCTACCACCAGGAGGCGGGAGTCATTTAATGACTCATATTTGACACACGCAGCTACGGTATATTAATAAAACATAGCTGCTTACTGGTCTTTTTAGCATATTCAATAGCTTGGACCTTAAATCCTACTAAATAGCTCTTAATCTTCTTCCCTTTATGCGATTTCAAATGATTGAAATCAGCCTCCTCCATTTTGAAAATGATGACAGGTGAAGTGGATCTAACATAATAGTGTGAGAGTCCAGTCCATAGTGGATCTAACATAATAGTGTGAGAGTCCAGTCCATAGTGGATCTAACATAATAGTGTGAGAGTCCAGTCCATAGTGGATCTAACATAATAGTGTGAGAGTCCAGTCCATAGTGGATCTAACATAATAGTGAGAGTCCAGTCCATAGTGGATCTAACATAATAGTGTGAGAGTCCAGTCCATAGTGGATCTAACATAATAGTGTGAGAGTCCAGTCCATAGTGGATCTAACATAATAGTGTGAGAGTCCAGTCCATAGTGGATCTAACATAATAGTGTGAGAGTCCAGTACATAGTGGATCTAACATAATAGTGTGAGAGTCCAGTCCATAGTGGATCTAACATGATAGTGAGAGTCCAGTCCATAGTGGATCTAACATAATAGTGTGAGAGTCCAGTCCATAGTGGATCTAACATGATAGTGAGAGTCCAGTCCATAGTGGGGCCAACAAGAGACCATCCCGATCAGAGACAGGTCAGCAGCACAGAGATGTCCCCAACTGATGAACAGGTGAGTGGTGCACCCTTGGGTCCCGACTTTGGACAGCCAGCACTTCATCCATGGCCACAAATGTGCCCGTTACGCCGGGCATCATGTATATATATATGTATATATGTATATATACATATATACATGACATATATACATGATATACAGTATATATACATATATGTATGACATATATACATCATGTACAGTATATATACATATATGTATGACATATATACATCATGTACAGTATATATACATATATGCATGATATATATACATCATGTATATAAAACCTTAATGGAGGTGTTTGTATGTTTTTCCAGGGCTTTATAGGCAGAATAAAGCTGCTCCCGTAGGCTCTATTGTAAGCAGACTTATGATGGCACTTATTTACTATTTGGAATGCATAAAAAAATAAAAAAATCAGTCATGTCTTTAATAAGGTTTGTAAACGATTGGCAAAATCCCCCCCAAAAGTGAGTTCCCCTTCAAGTGACTTATAAAAAGCAATCATTGTTTAATTTGTATTGCAAGTTAAGCTTTTGTATTTTTGTGGCCAGCTCTGGGAGTTGTTCTACAAGCTGCACTTTGTCTACACCTACATCGCACCCTGGCAGATCACATGGGGCTCCGCCTTCCACGCCTTCGCTCAGCCCTTCGCCGTGCCTCGTATCCTTTTCTGTGCCATGGTTTTATGAGAGGTCACGCTCCTCCAGTCACCCGTTTTTCATAAAAGTGCACATGGCCGCTCAGCAGTAAATGCTCCAACCTTGAAAGGTTTTTGCTGACCTTTTCAAATCCAGGCCAAAGTTAGTCATGCGAAAAACTGTCAGCGTTTTGCATGAAAACAAATGGTGTTTGGCTTCGGGAAATACTCTGGTATTAATGTAACTCATTGTTGTACAAACCCTGTTTCCATACGAGTTGGGACATTGTGTTCGATGTAAATATAAACAGAATACAATGATTTGCAAATCCTTTTCAAGCCATATTCAGTTGAATATGCTACAAAGACAACATATTTGATGTTCAAACTCATACACTTTAGTTTTTTTGTGCAAATAATAATTAACTTAGAATTTCATGGCTGCAACACGTGCCAAAGTAGTTGGGAAAGGGCATGTTCACCACTGTGTTACATCACCTTTTCTTTTAACAACACTCAATAAACGTTTGGGAACTGAGGAAACTAATTGTTGAAGCTTTGAAAGTGGAATTCTTTCTCATTCTTGTTTTATGTAGAGCTTCAGTCCTTCAACAGTCCGGGGTCTCCGCTGTCGTATTTTACGCTTCATAATGCGCCACACATTTTCCATGGGAGACAGGTCTGGACTGCAGGCGGGCCAGGAAAGTACCTGCACTTTTTTTTTACGAAGCCACGCTGTTGTAATACGTGCTGAATGTGGCTTGGCATTGTCCTGCTGAAATAAGCAGGGGCGTCCATGAAAAAGACAGCGCTTAGATGGCAGCATATGTTGTTCCAAAACCTGTACGTACTTTTCAGCATTAATGGTGCCTTCACAGATGTGTAAGTTACCCATGCCTTGGGCACTAATGCACCCCCATACCATCACACATGCTGGCTTTTACACTTTGCGTCGATAACAGTCTGGATGGTTCGCTTCCCCTTTGGTCCGGATGACACGAGGTCGAATATTTCCAAAAACAATTTGAAATGTGGACTCCTCAGACCACAGAACACTTTTCCACTTTGCATCAGTCCATCTTAGATGATCTCGGGCCCAGAGAAGCCGACGGCGTTTCTGGATGTTGTTGATAAATGGCTTTCGCTTTGTGTAGTAGAGCTTTAACTTGCACTTACAGATGTAGCGACCAACTGTATTTAGTGACAGTGGTTTTCTGAACTGTTCCTGAGCCCATGTGGTGATATCCTTTAGAGATTGATGTGGGTTTTTGATACAGTGCCGTCTGAGGGATGGAAGGTCACGGTCATTCAATGTTGGTTTCCGGCCATGCCGCTTACGTGGAGTGATTTCTCCAGATTCTCTGAACCTTTTGATGATATTATGGAGCGTAGATGTTGAAATCCCTAAATTTCTTGCAATGTCACTTTGAGAAAGGTTGTTCTTAAACTGTTTGACTATTTGCTCACGCAGTTGTGGACAAAGGGGTGTACCTCGCCCCATCCTTTCTTGTGAAAGACTGAGCATTTTTTGGGAAGCTGTTTTTATAGCCAATCATGGCACCCACCTGTTCCCAATTAGCCTGCACACCTGTGGGATGTTCCACATAAGTGTTTGATGAGCATTCCCCAATTTTAACAGTATTTATTGCCACCTTTCCCAACTTCTTTGTCATGTGTTGCTGGCATCAAATTCTAAAGTTAATGATTATTTGCAAAAATAATTAAGTTTATGAGTTTGAACATGAAATATGTTGTCTTTGTAGCATATTCAACTGAATATGGCTTGAAAAGGATTTGCAAATCATTGTATTCTGTTTATATTTACATCTAACACAATTTCCCAACTCATATAGAAACGGGGTTTGTATATTATTCACTGTTACACGTGGCCTTCTAAGGACCGCCATAACAAGTTTGACACGCCAGGTTTTACACATTGTGCTGTTTTCTCTTCCATCCTTGACCTCGCCGCCCGCAGACTCGGCCATGCTTTTTGTGCAAACGTTAGTGTCAGCAATCTTCTCCACCCCCCTCAACCCCTTCCTAGGCAGCGCCATCTTCATCACATCCTACATGCGACCTGTCAAGTTCTGGGAGCGGGACTACAAGTAGGAAGCGATGCTGCAAAACCTCCACACCGATCCGGAATGTAAGATTGTGTAATTGTACATTTCTCCACTAAGCACCAAAAGAGTGGATCACTCCAACACCCGGCTGGCCTCGCAGCTGGACAGAAATCCAGGTGACTAACACTTCTCATGAAAGTATGAGAAGTATCATCCCTGGTCTGATTACTGCTTCCTCTGCAGGCTCTGATGACAACAACCTCAACTCCATCTTCTACGAGCACCTGACCCGCTCGCTGCAGCACAGCTTGTGTGGTGACCTGCTGCTGGGCCGCTGGGGCAACTTCAGCACCGGCGACTGCTTCATCCTGGCCTCCGACTACCTCAACGCCCTGGTGCACCTGGTAGAGATCGGCAACGGCCTGGTCACCTTCCAGCTCAGAGGGTTGGAGTTCAGAGGTGAGGTCCAAAGTCAAACTCGCATTCTGTCTCGATGGAGCTTAGTGAAGACACCTCAGTTAATTCCTCAATGAATCACTTCATGAAAGGCCTACTGAAATGAGATGTTCTTATATAAACAAGGATAGCAGGTCCATTCTATGTGTCATACTTCATCATTTCGCCATATTGCCATATTTTTGCTGAAAGGATTTAGTAGAGAACATCCACGATGAAGTTGGCAACTTTTGGTCGCTAATAAAAAAGCCTTGCCTGTACCGGAAGTAGCAGACGATGTGCGCGTGATGTCACGGGTTGTGGAGCTCCTCACATCTGAACATTGTTTACAATCATGGCCACCAGCAGCGAGAGCGATTCGGACCGAGAAAGCGACGATTTCCCCATTAATTTGAGCGAGGATGAAAGATTTGTGGATGAGGAAAGTGGGAGTGAAGGACTAGAAAAGAAAAAGAAAAAAAGACTACAGTGGTAGCAATTCAGATGTTATTAGACAATTTTACTAGGATAATTCTGGAAAATCCAGGATCTGCTTATTGTGTTACTAGTGTTTTAGTGAGATTATATGGTCGTACCTGTACAACCTGAAGGTCACCCCCGCACCTTTCTTCAGCACCAGTCGACGGGTGGTGGCGATGCCCATCTCTGCCCTTCGCAAGGGACCCTCTTTAAAACACGATCTTTCGAAATGATGGCTGCATAATACACTGTACTTTGTGTGTGTGGTCCAATCCAACCGTGTTCGCTTGATATCTCTGTTCCATAGTAAAGCTTCACCGTCATCTTTCGGGAATGTAAACAAAGAAACACCGGCTGTGTTTGTGTTGCTAAAGGCAGCCGCAATACACCGCTTCCCACCTACAGCTTTCTTCTTTGACGTCTCCATTATTCATTGAACAAATTGCAAAAGATTCAGCAACACAGATGTCCAGGATACTGTGGAATTTTGCGATGAAAAGAGACGACTTATAGCTTGGGACGATGCTGGAACATGTCCTCTACAATCCGTGACATCACGCGCACGCGTCATCATACCGCGACGTTTCAGCAAGATATTTTGGCGCGAAATTTAAAATTGCAATTTAGTAAACTAAAGCGGCCGTATTGGCATGTGTTGCAATGTTAATATTTCATCATTGATATATAAACTATCAGACTGTGTGGTCGCTAGTAGTGGCTTTCAGTAGGCCTTCAACGATAAGTGCTTTGTTTATTTCCCTTAGAAAGAAAAATGTAAGAAAATACATTTTTATTTGTCCCAGCTAGCATGCAACTCAAGTTTTTGGTTAAAAAAATGTTTTGTATAATGCATTAGTTGTAAGTAAAGGCTAGGAGTAGAGATGTCCGATAATATTGGACTATCGATAATCTCGGCCGATAAATGTAATATCGGAAATTATCGGTATTGGTTTCAAAAAGTAAAATGTATGACTTTTTAAAGCGCTGCTGTACAGAGAGGTACACGGACGTAGGGAGAAGTGCAGAGCAGTTGTGACTCCCACTCATTCTTGCCAACACTCCCCATTATCCCGGAGACTTCCTGCCAGGTTCAAACACTGATGACATCTATTAAAGAAGACAAGAAGCAAAGAATCAAACAGAGACAGAATTCAATTTGTACTCAATATTGAGAAGAGTCGCCTGGACACTGTTGTACTTTATTTGACTTTTTCCGACCACATGATCACAGCTGCTTCCAGAGGGAAGTGGGTCGTAAACAGCGCTGCCTTTGGTTACAGAACAGTTCAAAAGAAAAGGTCGTAAACACTTCACAGAAATGGTTGTAAATGAGTTCAAAAAGAGGTTCGTAAAACAGTTCAAAAAGCGGTCGCCTGGAGGGGAGTCCGGTCATTCTTCCTCCTCGCTTCCACAGTCCTTGGGAAAGACAATATCTTTCTGTTTGATTCTAATACATGAAAGACACAGGAACACCTTCATTTTGCTTCTTCCCTACATAGTGGAGTTTTACCAGCCTTACTTTTGGTAAGTTCCAAAGACAGCTTTTGCTTCTCACCGGGAACTCAATGTAGCACAAAGTTTTTGTGATAATTTAGATAGAATTTCACTGCCGGTCCCGGGGCTACCATTCTCCCGGATTTTTACCGATTTCCACCCGGACAACAATATTGGGGGCGTGCCGGCCCAATCACATAATATCTACAGCTTTTCACACACACAAGTGAATGCAATGCATACTTGGTCAACAGCCATACAGGTCACACTGAGGGTGGCCGTATACACAGCGCCAACACTGTTACAAATATGCGCCACACAGTGAACCCACACCAAACAAGAATGACAAACACATTTCGGGAGAACATCCGCACCGTAACACAACAGAACAAATACCCAGAACCCCTTGCAGTACTAACTCTTCCGGGACGCTACAATATACACCTCCGCTACCCATCCATCCATCCATCATCTTCCGCTTATCCGAGGTCGGGTCGCGGGGGCAGCAGCCTAAGCAGGGAAGCCCAGACTTCCCTATCTCCAGCCACTTCGTCTAGCTCTTCCCGGGGGATCCAGAGGCGTTCCCAGGCCAGCCGGGAGACATAGTCTTTCCAACGTGTCCTGGGTCTTCCCCGTGGCCTCCTACCAGCTGGACGTGCCCTAAACACATCCCTAGGGAGGCGTTCGGGTGGCATCCTGACCAGATGCCCGAACTACCTCATCTGGCTCCTCTCGATGTGGAGGAGCAGCGGCTTTACTTTGAGTTCCTCCCGGATGGCAGAGCTTCTCACCCTATCTCTAAGGGAGAGACCCGCCACCCGGCGGAGGAAACTCATTTCGGCCGCTTGTACCCGTGATCTTATCCTTTCGGTCATGACCCAAAGCTCATGACCATAGGTGAGGATGGGAACGTAGATCGACCGGTAAATTGAGAGCTTTGCCTTCCGGCTCAGCTCCTTCTTCACCACAACGGATCGATACAACGTCCGCATTACTGAAGACGCCGCACCGATCCGCCTGTCCATCTCACGATCCACTCTTCCCCCACTCGTGAACAAGACTCCTAGGTACTTGAACTCCTCCACTTGGGGCAGGGCCTCCTCCCCAACCCGGAGATGGCACTCCACCCTTTTCCGGGCGAGAACCATGGACTCGGACTTGGAGGTGCTGATTCTCATTCCGGTCGCTTCACACTCGGCTGCGAACCGATCCAGTGAGAGCTGAAGATCCCGGCCGGATGAAGCCATCAGGACCACATCATCTGCAAAAAGCAGAGACCTAATCCCGTGGCCACCAAACCGGATCCCCTCAACGCCTTGACTGCGCCTAGAAATTCTGTCCATAAAAGTTATGAACAGAATCGGTGACAAAGGACAGCCTTGGCGGAGTCCAACCCTCACTGGAAACGTGTTCGACTTACTGCCGGCAATGCGGACCAAGCTCTGACACTGATCATACAGGAAGTGGACCGCCACAATAAGACAGTCCGATACCCCATACTCTCTGAGCACTCCCCACAGGACTTCCCGAGGGACACGGTCGAATGCCTTCTCCAAGTCCACAAAGCACATGTAGACTGGTTGGGCAAACTCCCATGCACCCTCAAGAACCCTGCCGAGAGTATAGAGCTGGTCCACAGTTCCACGACCAGGACGAAAACCACACTGTTCCTCCTGAATCCGAGGTTCGACTATCCGGCGAAGCCTCCTCTCCAGTACACCTGAATAAACCTTACCGGGAAGGCTGAGGAGTGTGATCCCACGATAGTTGGAACACACCCTCCGGTCCCCCTTCTTAAAGAGAGGGACCACCACCCCGGTCTGCCAATCCAGAGGTACCGCCCCCGATGTCCACGCGATGCTGCAGAGTCTTGTCAACCAAGACTGCCCCACAGCATCCAGAGCCTTAAGGAACTCCGGGCGGATCTCATCCACCCCCGGGGCCTTGCCGCCGAGGAGCTTTTTAACTACCTCAGCGACCTCAGCCCCAGAAATAGGAGAGTCCACTACAGCCTCCCCAGGCACCGCTTCCTCAAAGAAAGACGTGTTGGTGGGATTGAGGAGGTCTTCGAAGTATTCCCTCCACCGATCCACAACATCCGCAGTCGAAGTCAGCAGAACACCATCCGCACCATACACGGTGTTGATAGTGCACTGCTTCCCCTTCCTGAGGCGCCGTATGGTGGTCCAGAATCGCTTCGAAGCCGTCCGGAAGTCGTTTTCCATGGCTTCCCCGAACTCTTCCCATGTCCGAGTTTTTGCCTCCGCGACCGCTAAAGCTGCACACCGCTTGGCCCGTCGGTACCCGTCCACTGCCTCCGGAGTCCTATGAGCCAAAAGAACCCGATAGGACTCCTTCTTCAGCTTGACGGCATCCCTCACTGCTGGTGTCCACCAACGGGTTCTGGGATTACCGCCACGACAGGCACCAACTACCTTGCGGCCACAGCTCCAATCAGCCGCCTCGACAATAGAGGTTCGGAACATGGTCCACTCGGACTCAATGTCCCGCACCCTCGTGACATGTTCAAAGTTCTCCCGGAGGTGTGAATTGAAACTCTCTCTGACAGGAGACTCTGCCAGACGTTCCCAGCAGACCCTCACAATGCGCTTGGGCCTCCCAGGTCTGTCCGGCATCCTCCCCCACCATCGCAGCCAACTCACCACCAGGTGGTGATCGGTAGAAAGCTCCGCCCCTCTCTTCACCCGAGTGTCCAAAACATAAGGCCGCAAATCCGATGACACAACTACAAAGTCGATCATGGAACTGCGGCCTAGGGTGTCCTGGTGCCAAGTGCACATATGGACACCCTTATGTTTGAACATGGTGTTTGTTATGGACAATCCGTGACGAGCACAAAAGTCCAATAACAAAACACCACTCGGGTTTAGATCCGGGCGGCCATTCTTCCCAATCACGCCTCTCCAGGTTTCACTGTCGTTGCCAACATGAGCGTTGAAGTCTCCCAGTAGGACAAGGGAATCACCCGGAGGAGCACTTTCCAGTACTCCCTCGAGTGTACCCAAAAAGGGTGGGTACTCTGAACTGCTGTTTGGTGCGTAAGCACAAAAAAAAAAACAAAAAAAAAAAACCGTATGGCAAAAATAAATTATATATACCTCCGCTACCCTCCGAAATATAATTTATTTTGCCATACGGTTTTTTTCCAACAATACAATTTGTCATTAAAGAATTGCAATAATACAAGATATTTACCCATGTGTTTATTTTTTGAATTTTTATTTTTTATTTTTATGATATAAAAAAAAAACTGGGCAGCACAGTGGCAGAGGGGTTAGTGCGTCTGCCTCACAATACGAAGGTCCCGGGTTCTATCCTGCGCCCGGGATCTTTCTGTGTGGAGTTTGCATGTTCTCTCCGTGACTGCGTGAGTTCTACTACGGGTACTCTGGCTTCCTCCCACCTCCAAAGACATGCACCTGGAGATAGGCCCCTCCCACCTCCAAAGACATGCACTTGGGGATAGGCCCCTCCCACCTCCAAAGACATGCACCTGGGGATAGGCCCCACCCACCTCCAAAGACGTGCACCTGGGGATAGGCCCCTCCCACCTCCAAAGACATGCACCTGGTGATAGGCCCCTCCCACCTCCAAAGACATGCACCTGGGGATAGGCCCCTCCCACTTCCAAAGACATGCACCTGGGGATAGGCCCCTCCCACCTCCAAAGACATGCACCTGGGGATAGGCCCCTCCCACCTCCAAAGACATGCACCTGGGGATAGGCCCCTCCCACCTCCAAAGACATGCACCTGGGGATAGGTTGATTGGCAACACTAAATGGTCCCTAGTGTGTGAATGTTGTCTATCTGTGTTGGCCCTGTGATGAGGTGGCGACTTGTCCAGGGTGTACCCCGCCTTCCGCCATATTGTAGCTGAGATGGGCTCCAGAGCCCCCCTGTGTCCCCGAAGGGAATAAGCGGTATGAAATGGATGGATGGATGAAAAAAAACTATTTTTGTGAAAAGCAGCATTCCCTTAATCAAATGCCAGGCAATCTCTGCAGTTGATTACTGCGTGGACACTTCATTAGGTACACTTGGACAAACATAATCTGCCTTTCCAAACAGTAATGCTCCATTCAGACTAATTACTTCCAGAAAGGTAATCGTACGCGTTAGTGCTCATGAGAGGCATCTGTACCTAATGTATTGGCCAGTGAGTGCAGTGAGCGCTGACTCTCTCCACATTTAAACCAACAGGCACCTACTGCCAGCAGAGGGAGGTGGAGGCCATCACGGAGGGCGTGGAGGAGGACGAGGGCTGCTGCTGCTGCGAGCCGGGCCACCTCCCCCACATCCTGTCCTTTAACGCCGCCTTCGGCCAACGCTGGCTAGCGTGGGAGGTGCTGGTTACCAAGTACGTGCTGGAGGGTTACAGCATCACCGACAACAGCGCCGCCTCCATGCTGCAGGTGTTCGACCTGCGCCGCATCCTCACCACCTACTACGTCAAGGTGAGTGGGATGCCACTTACACGTCTGGAACCAGGCGCTGTACCAACTTCTTGCATACATAAATGTGAAGAGTGAGGGTAAAATATGGGACATTTTGTACAAAAGCAGTGAAGTTGGCACATTGTGTAAATGGTAAATAAAAAGAGAATGCAATGATTTGCAAATCCTTTTCAACTTATATTTAATTGAATAGACTGCAAAGTCAAGATACTTGACGGTCAAACTGGAAAACTATTGTTTGCAAATAATCATTAACTTGTCACTTAATGGCAGCAACACATTGCAAATAAGTTGGCACAGGTGCATTTTTTACCAGTGTGTTACATGACCTTTCCTTTTAACAACACTCAGTAAAGGCTTAGGAACTGAGGAGACACATTTTTGAATCTTTTCAGGTTGAAATGTTTCCCAATCTTGCTTGATGTACTACTGAAAGCCACTACTAGCGACCACGCAGTCTGATAGTTTATATATCAATGATGAAATATTAACATTGCAACACATGTCAATACGGCCGCTTTAGTTTACTAAATTGCAATTTTAAATTTTGCGCAAAGTATCCTGTTGAAAACTTTGCGTGCGCGTGACGTCACGGATTGTAGAGGACATGTTCCAGCCCGATCACAGCTATAAGTCGTCTGCTTTAATCGCATAATTCCACAGTATTCTGGACATCTGTGTTGCTGAATCTTTTGCAATTTGTTCAATGAATAATGGAGACGTCAAAGAAGAAAGCTGTAGGTGGAAAGCGGTGTATTGCGGCCGCCTTTAGCAACACAAACACAGCCGGTGTTTCCTTGTTTACATTCCCTAAAGATGATGGTGAAGCTTTGATATGGAACAGAAGCGAACACGGTTCCCTACCACATGTCAAATGGCAGGTTTCAGTGAGAAAATTGTGGTAATAAGTCGGCTCTTACCATAGACATAAGCGGATAGCTTGCGTCGTTCCTCGTGCACCTGTCAAAGAGGCAGCTGCGGACTCTCTTGCCTCCTCCACCGAGGAGGAGGGGGAAAAAAGCTCAGCCTGGCCCCAACGGCTGCCTTGGCTTCGCCTCGTCGAGAAACGTGGCTTCCTTTAGAGACACTGGCGGTCACCATACCCGTGGCCACACCCCTCCGACTTTTATTTAAACGGGGATAGCAGGTCCATTCTATGTGTCATACTTCATCATTTTGCGATATTGCCATATTTTTGCTGAAAGGATTTAGTAGAGAACATCCACGATAAAGTTTGCAACTTTTGGTGCTGATAAAAGAGACTTGCCTGTACCGGAAGTAGCAGACGATGTGTGCGTGACGTCACGGGTTGTGGAGCTCCTCACATCTGAACATTGTTTACAATCATGGCCACCAGCAGCGAGAGCGATTCGGACCGAAGAAGCGACAATTTCCCCATTAATTTGAGCGAGGATGAAATATTTGTGGATGAGGAAAGTGAGAGTGAAAGACTAGGAAAAAAAAAAAAAAGACGAGGGCAGTGTGAGCGATTCAAATGTTATTAGACAATTTAATTCTGGGAAATCCCTTATCTGCTTATTGTGTTAGTAGTGTTTTAGTGAGATTATATGGTCGTACCTGTACAACCTGAAGGTCGGCCCCGCACCTTTCTTCAGCACCAGTCGACGGGTGGTGGCGATGCCCATCTCTGCCCTTCGCAATGGAACCTCTTCAAAACACAATCTTACGAAATGATCGCTGCATAATACACTGTACTTTGTGTGTGTGGTCCAATCCAACCGTGTTCGCTTGACCGCTCTGTTCCATAGTAAAGCTTGACTGTCATCTTTCTGGAATGTAAACATTGAAACACCGGCTGTGTTTGTGTTGCTGAAGACGGCAGCAATACACCACTTCACACCTACAGCTTTCTTCTTTGACGTCTCCATTATTCATTGAACAAATTACAAAAAGATTCAGCAACACAGATGTCCATAGTACTGTGGAATTATGTGATTAAAGCAGACTACTTATAGCTGGGATCGGGCTGGAATATGTCCTCTACAATCCATGACTAAAGCGGCCGTATTGGCATGTGTTGCAATGTTAATATTTCATCATTGATATATAAACTATCAGACTGCGTGGTCGCTAGTAGTGGCTTTCAGAAGGCCTTTAATTAAAGGAGCCAGGAACTCCATATTGAAATGAGCTATTTAGCTATAATCTGGTACAGAACATATCTG
The DNA here is from genome assembly GCF_033978795.1 of Nerophis ophidion. Taxonomy (NCBI): domain Eukaryota; kingdom Metazoa; phylum Chordata; class Actinopteri; order Syngnathiformes; family Syngnathidae; genus Nerophis; species Nerophis ophidion. Next base: position 2,369,926 of record NC_084613.1, read on the forward strand.
TCTTTGGATTGTCCCTTCAAATAAAGACTAAACCAAACTAAGTACCACCGGAATACCGTTGGTGTTTAGTTGGCACCCTTCCACATTCTACCAGCATGATAGCAAATAGGCCAAGTTAGACCCAGCAGTGGACATGGAAACCCTGAACAAAGCTTGTCTTATTCTTGAAGAACATAGCCACTTGTCTCACAGAAGGATGTGATGGTCCTCAGGGTATCATCTACTACGTGATCGCCTCGCCCAAACTGGAGGAGTGGCTGGCCAACGACACAATGAAGGACGGCCTGCGAGCGTGCGGCGAGAGGAACTACGTGGACCTGGATCCAACCTTTAACCCCAATATCGACGAGGACTACGACCATCGGCTCGCCGGTATCTCCAGGGACAGCTTCTGCAGTGTCTACCTGGGCTGGATCCAGTACTGCAACTCTCGTAGAACCAAGGTACTGTCCAGTAGATCTAGGTATAGTAGAATAAGGTTGACGGCGTGTGTCCTGTCTCTGCTTTGTAGCCGCTGGAGAGTGACAGAGACTCTCCTCTGGTGCTGCTCTGCTTGGGCCTGTGTGTGCTGGGCAGGAGAGCGCTCGGAACAGCAGCTCACCACATGTCCAGGTCCTTCCACGCTTCTTTCCTCTATTCAAATCTTCATTTTGTGTTGGGGTGTTTTGTGTAGGAATGGGTACCAAAATTGTATTTTAATATTAAGGGGGCACCATGGAGGCACTGCATTTAGTGTCCTCTACAACCTGTACAAGCAGTGTGCCAGCCCAGCCACATGTTGTATTTGACTTCTGTAGACGCAGTAAGCGACTGCAAGACATAGTTGATCAATACCCACACAGGTCACACTGAGGGTGGCCGTATAAACAACTTTAACACTGTTACTAATATGCGCCACACTGTCAACCCACACCAATAAAGAATGACACACATTTTGGGAGAAAATCCGCACCGTAACACAAAACTTTAACACTGTTACTAATATGCGCCACACTGTCAACCCACACCAATAAAGAATGACACACATTTTGGGAGAACATCCGCACCGTAACACAGTTGATCAACAGCTATACAGGTCACACTGAGGGTAGCCGTATAAACAACTTTGACACTGTTACTAATATGCGCCACACTGTCAACCCACACCAATAAAGAATGACACACATTTTCGGAGAACATCCGCACCGTAACACAAAACTTTAACACTGTTACTAATATGCGCCACACTGTCAACCCACACCAATAAAGAATGACACACATTTTGGGAGAACATCCGCACCGTAACACAGTTGATCAACAGCTATACAGGTCACACTGAGGGTGGCCGTGTAAAAACCTTTAACACTGTTACTAATATGCGCCACACTGTCAACCCACACCAAACAAGAATGACACACATTTTGGGAGAACATCCGCACCGTAACACAAAACTTTAACACTGTTACTAATATGCGCCACACTGTCAACCCACACCAATAAAGAATGACACACATTTTGGGAGAACATCCGCACCGTAACACAAAACTTTAACACTGTTACTAATATGCGCCACACTGTCAACCCACACCAAACAAGAATGACACACATTTTGGGAGAACATCCGCACCGTAACACAAAACTTTAACACTGTTACTAATATGCGCCACACTGTCAACCCACACCAAACAAGAATGACACACATTTTTGGAGAACATCCGCACCGTAACACAAAACTTTAACACTGTTACTAGTATGCGCCACACTGTCAACCCACACCAAACAAGAATGACACACATTTTGGGAGAACATCCGCACCGTAACACAAAACTTTAACACTGTTACTAATATGCGCCACACTGTCAACCCACACCAAACAAGAATGACACACATTTTTGGAGAACATCCGCACCGTAACACAAAACTTTAACACTGTTACTAGTATGCGCCACACTGTCAACCCACACCAATAAAGAATGACACACATTTTGGGAGAACATCCGCACCGTAACACAAAACTTTAACACTGTTACTAGTATGCGCCACACTGTCAACCCACACCAATAAAGAATGACACACATTTTGGGAGAACATCCGCACCGTAACACAAAACTTTAACACTGTTACTAGTATGCGCCACACTGTCAACCCACACCAATAAAGAATGACACACATTTTGGGAGAACATCCGCACCGTAACACAAAACTTTAACACTGTTACTAATATGCCCCACACTGTCAACCCACACCAATAAAGAATGACACACATTTTGGGAGAACATCCGCACCGTAACACAAAACTTTAACACTGTTACTAGTATGCGCCACACTGTCAACCCACACCAATAAAGAATGACACACATTTTGGGAGAACATCCGCACCGTAACACAAAACTTTAACACTGTTACTAAAATGCCCCACACTGTCAACCCACACCAATAAAGAATGACACACATTTTGGGAGAACATCCGCACCGTAACACAAAAGTTTAACACTGTTACTAATATGCGCCACACTGTCAACCCACACTAATAACGAATGACACACATTTTGGGAGAAGATCCGCACCGTAACACAAAACATTAACACTGTTACTAATATGCGCCACACTGTCAACCCACACCAATAAAGAATGACACACATTTTGGGAGAACATCCGCACCGTAACACAAAACTTTAACACTGTTACTAGTATGCGCCACACTGTCAACCCACACCAATAAAGAATGACACACATTTTGGGAGAACATCCGCACCGTAACACAAAACTTTAACACTGTTACTAGTATGCGCCACACTGTCAACCCACACCAATAAAGAATGACACACATTTTGGGAGAAGATCCGCACCGTAACACAAAACATTAACACTGTTACTAATATGCGCCACACTGTCAACCCACACCAATAAAGAATGACACACATTTTGGGAGAACATCCGCACCGTAACACAAAAGTTTAACACTGTTACTAATATGCGCCACACTGTCAACCCACACCAATAAAGAATGACACACATTTTGGGAGAACATCCGCACCGTAACACAAAACTTTAACACTGTTACTAATATGCGCCACACTGTCAACCCACACCAATAAAGAATGACACACATTTTGGGAGAACATCCGCACCGTAACACAAAACTTTAACACTGTTACTAATATGCGCCACACTGTCAACCCACACCAATAAAGAATGACACACATTTTGGGAGAACATCCGCACCGTAACACAAAACTTTAACACTGTTACTAATATGCGCCACACTGTCAACCCACACCAATAAAGAATGACACACATTTTGGGAGAATATCCGCACCGTAACACAGTTGATCAACAGCCATACAGGTCACACTGAGGGTGGCCGTATAAACAACTTTAACACTGTTACTAATATGCGCCACACTGTCAACCCACACCAAACAAGAATGACACACATTTTGGGAGAACTTCCGCACCATAACACAAAACTTTAACACTGTTACTAATATGCACCACACTGTCAACCCACACCAATAAAGAATGACACACATTTTGGGAGAACATCCGCACCGTAACACAAAACTTTAACACTGTTACTAATATGCGCCACACTGTCAACCCACACCAATAAAGAATGACACACATTTTGGGAGAACATCCGCACCATAACACAAAAGTTTAACACTGTTACTAATATGCGCCACACTGTCAACCCACACCAATAAAGAATGACACACATTTTGGGAGAACATCCGCACCGTAACACAGTTGATCAACAGCCATACAGGTCACACTGAGGGTGGCCGTATGAACAACTTTAACACTGTTACTAATATGCGCCACACTGTCAACCCACACCAATAAAGAATGACACACATTTTGGGAGAACATCCGCACCGTAACACAACATAAACAGCCTCTTCCATTTTGAAAATGATGACAGGTGAAGTGTCACTCGTGACATAATGAGTTCGACCCGGCGGAAATTTTAGACATGCGCTAATAAAAATAATATTTTGCGAAACGAGTTCGACCCGGCGTTTTTCCTGAGCCGGCGGTAATGCTAAGCATGCGCTAATTGTTTTACGAAAGGAGTTTGACCCGGCAGTAATTTCAGGCAGGTGCATACTATATATCTGGCGGCAATTCAGGGAAATACGGTATCCTGGAAAAGTTGCAAAAAAAATGTGAATGTAAGATTTCTTCAAGTATCAGTTTGGGCAGGTTTAATCACCGGATCTGTGTCAAAGTAGCGATTTAGTTCAAATGTCAACAACACCCATCCCCAATAGTGTGTGTTTCGCTCACCTGTGCGTGTGTCTTCATCAGCAACCTGGAGTCTTTCCTCTACGGGCTCCACGCTTTGTTTAAAGGAGATTTCCGCATCTCTTCGGTGCGAGACGAGTGGATCTTCGCAGACATGGAGCTGCTCAAGAAAGTTGTGGTGCCCGGCATACGGATGTCCCTCAAACTCCACCAGGTGAGGACGCATCTTATCCTCCCCTAGCCGTGTCTCAATGAAATAATGACATACTTGCCTCAGCACACTTTAGTAAATATACTGGGTAGACCAGAGCTGGGCCGTCAGCCCTTCACTGCTGGCATAACATAATCACAAATAATGATCATAATTAAAGATACAATTATTTTTTATTTAGTTTCCCTATCTAAAAGTATTCATATTCTCTTCATGTCATTTTATGCTTGTTCCAGTGCTCTTGTTTTTACGTTGAGTTTGTATCAGAATTCAGCTCGCTTATGTTGCCATGCTGTATGAAATCTGCCAGAGGCCTTCAGAATCAACAATGCATACAGTTGATAGACAGTTGCGATAGCCAACCCAGATCAGGAGTTGTTGTCAGTAAGGCCTTCTAGCTGGCCTCATCTTGAACGTGACATTCACACTTCCTGTGATTTGATACTCCACTGGAGCGTTAGCCAATCAGATCACAAGTTGTTGACAGTAGCCTATCTAAGTAGCCTGATGTCAACAAGACTCTACCCAAGTGAGTTTTGTCAGGTTCGACTATTAATCAGACAAAATGCAAGGAACCATGCAGAGACAGAGTTCAATTTAGCTCATGAGGAGAACGCATGGAGCTGCACACTTAGTCACAGTCTGGCCTTACGTTCTAAGGTTCAGCTCCCGCGTCCCTCTATTTATTCAGGAGTTCCACAGTCAACATCATTGAGGCCGCCTCTAAAAGGAGTGGTCACATATATTATGCAAAGCAGGTGCAGGACGCACAATACGTGACGAAATGTGCTGGGGCCTTTTGATTTCGCTTTGTCTCCGCTTCGTCTGCGTGCTGTCGTCTTAACTTCGTTGAGGTCCTTGAAATCCTTGGCTGTTACCGGGCTAAAACTGATAACATCTGCGGCTGAGGCCACCCCTCAGACAAGAAGTTTCATCCTTGCACAGATACAAAAGTCTAACTTGAGCACAATAGCTAATAACTATAGCAACGGACTTTAAGCATACTAAAGTTGTGTGATAATATATATACATTATTATTCTAACAAGTATCCATTCACAAGTTTCAATTTAGCAGGAAACGGGAAGTGTTGCGCCGTAGCCAGACCAGGATAGCAGAGAAAGAGAACAAAACGTTGATTAGGTGGCAGATATATATTTTCAAGAAGGATATTTAAAAAGAAACGACATCTTTTGAGACCATGTCTGCCAACCCCGGAAGCTAGCTCAGCTGTTCTGGCAATGAAATGAGGAAAACGCCCGCCATTTCCACTCGAAGAAGTAGACGACGAGGGGTACCACTGCACACATCGTCGAATAGGTTCTATACATTGTGAGGTCAAATATTTAATTTTTTCACTTTTAATATGTTTTTTGCAATTTTAATTTTGACAGTATCACATAAGATACACTATACTGCCAAAAGTATTTGGCCAAGCTTTCACTTTGTAGCCAAGATGGCAGCTATTGAGGACTCTGACTGCTTAGTACTGTATTGCAGTCCTCAGAGTGAATGCACTTACACACTGTAAGTACACAAGTGTGCCAGTTGAAACACCACCCTGGTCTGGTCTTGTCTTGCTGACCGCTTCCTTTCCCCGCCTCATCAGGATCACTTCACTTCCCCGGACGAGTATGACGAGCCGGCAGTCCTCTTCGAGGCCATCTCCTCGCACCAGCAGAACCTGGTCATCGCTCACGAAGGCGACCCGGCCTGGAGGAGCGCCGTGCTCTCCAACGCCCAGTCTCTCCTCGCCCTGCGCCACGTCCTGGATGAGGGCACCAACGAGTACAAGATCATCATGCTCAATCGCCGTTACCTCAGCTTCAGAGTGATCAAGGTGGATGAAAAGAAAAGCTGTTATGTTTTATCATATATGCTTTGATGTCCTCAAACACACACCTTGACACGGAGGACACTTGTTAGACCTGCAGCATGGGCTCAGATTGTACACTACATGTACTAAAAAATATATTATAGGTGAAATGATGTTTACAAGTGAAATATATTTGAGCCCCTAAGATGGATGGATATTTATTAAGGACCGGATGTCCCTTTGGAACAGAGGACCCTGTTGTATTTCTAAGGTTTTATTAATATTATACCCCCGCCTCTTTGAACTGTAATTTGACCTCCTTAACATGCTTCAAAACTCACCAAATTAAAAAAAAAAAAACAACCCCAAAACTCAAAATTGCACTCTAGCGCCCCCTAGGAATAAACACAGACCAAACTGCTTGTCGTAGAGACATGAAACAAACACTTCAATGTGGATCTGACTTAGACCTACATTTCATAAATTGACATCCTTCAGCAGAAATCAAGGGGGAAGTTGGCAAAAACCCCTTCAAAACAAAAGTTTCCCTAAAAAATGTCATTTTTGCCTCTAAGAGCTGTAATTTGACCCCCTAAAAATGCTTCAAAACTCACCAAACTATACACACACATCAGGACTGGCGAAAATTGCGATCTAATAAAAAAACCAAACCCCAAAACTTAAAATTGCGCTCTAACGTCCCCTAGGAATAAAACACAGACAAAACTGCTCCCAGGAAGAAAACACAGACAAAACTGCTTGTAACTTCCAGTAGGAATGTCGTACAGACGTGAAACAAAAACCTCTATGTAGGTCTCACTTAGACCTACATTTCATTCGTTTACATTCTTCAGCAAAAATCCACAGGAAGTTGGCAATTACCCCTTCAAAACAAAAGTTTGTAAAAACCCATCACATTTTTTTCAAACATTATCTCCTCTGAGCGCGTTTGTTGTGTCTGCTTCAAACTAGCACAGGAGAGAGATTGAACCCTTCTGATTAAAAGTTGACGAAAGAGTTTTTCTAACTGCTCCGGTTTGGATTTTACAAGCCTTCAAAGAACCGCTGCGCTGATGCTGCCGCGCTGCTGCCGTCTCAGGATGGCCGCTTAAAAGCAGGAAGCACCAGCGTGACCACACAATGCAGAGAAGGTAGGTACTGTGCGGGTAAAGATATGTTAACCGGGTGAAAGAAAGAGGCACCAGTTTGACTCCAGGATACAGAGAAGGTAGGTAATGTGCAGGTAAAGATATGTTGAGTGGGTAAAAGCAAGAAACACCAGCAAAAGTCGGTCCCATCCATCGCTGCTTGCAGCTTTAATTAATGCATGTATTTATATGTAAATATACAGTGGAACCTCAATTTACAAATGTTTCTATTTTAGTAAAATAATGCACACTTTGAGGACACTATAATAGGGCCCAATAATGGGACACACACATATATATATATATATATATATATATATATATATATATATATATATATATACTGTATATATATATATATTAGAGATGCGCGGTTTGCGGTCTCATCCGTGGAGTCCGCGGATAAACCGCGGGTCGGGCGGATGACATGACGAAAAAATCGATTTTAATTATATTCGGGCGGGTGGCGGTTGAACTATTCGGAAATATTTGATATACATGATTCTGGGATCAGTATCCTTTACCATTCAAAGAGCCATTTAGGTCCCGTGTCACAAAGCTGAGAAGACCATAGGAGACGCAAACATTCTCTAGAATGTCTGCCGGCAGTCACCCAATTAATAATTATTAGGGCGTGCTATGAAGCCATTGGCTTTGTTTCCTCCTCCAACATGTACCATCTGCTTGTCAGTCCAGTATCGTGTTGTGTGTGGCTTCCGCAGACACACGCACACGACTGCAAGGGATACTGGGTGACACAGAGTACACTGATGGTTGTGATATAAACCATTTTAACACTCTTACTAATATGCGCCACGCTGTGAAGCCACACCAAACAAGAATGACAAACACATTTCGGGAGAACATCCTCACAATAACACAACATAAACGCAACACAACAAATGTCCAGAGTCCTTTGCATCCATGACACATCCTGACTATTTTATACACCCGCTAGCAGCAAACCCAGCCCCCCCACCCCCCGTGCGTCGGTAAGGTGGGTCATGGATGCAAAGGATTCTGGGAATTTGTTGTGTTGCGTTTATGTTTGAGAATGTTCTCCCGAAATGTGTTTGTCATTATTGTTTGGTGTGGCTTCATAGCGTGGCGCATATTAGTAAGAGTGTTAAAATTGTTTATATCACAAGCATCAGTGTACTCTGTGTCACCCAGTATGCCTTTTAATCTTGTAGGTGTGATGTTTCTGTAAGCTGCATACAACATGTTGCTGGACTGGCAAACGGTGTGTACATGTTGTAGAAGGTGTCAAAGGCAATGGCTTCACAGCACGCCCTTATTCTTGTCATCAGGATGAACATCATTGGATATTCGCGGCTCCCATTGTCTTCTTTACTCTGTGAAACGAGTTTAAATAGTTCTTTGAGTGGTAAAGGTGGCCGACCTCTGATGTATTTCAACAGGCGGGCGGTTGCAGTTCTGATAAAATGTTGGTTCGGGTGGACGGCGGGTGGATGATGACTTTGGTGATGCGGTTGCGGATGATATAATTGCCTATCCACGCATCTCTAATATATTTATATATATATATATATATATACACATAAATACAATTTTAAGAAAACATAAAAAATATATTCATATTCTTTGCACCCAATTGTTATAGAGTGATAGTACTGGACATGTGTTGTGTGGCAGGTCAACAAAGAATGTGTCCGAGGTCTGTGGGCAGGCCAGCAGCAGGAGCTGGTCTTCCTCAGGAACAGGAACCCGGAGCGCGGCAGCATCCAGAACGCCAAGCAGGCGCTGCGAAACATGATCAACTCGTCATGCGACCAGCCCATCGGATATCCCATCTACGTGTCGCCGCTCACCACCTCCTACTGCAACTCCCACCCCCAGCTGGGCCACGTCCTGGGCGGGCCCATCAGCGTCGCCAACATCCGCAACTTTGTGGTCAGCACCTGGCACAGGTTGGTGTTGCCGCCTGGCTTGTGGGACGCCACGCTAGACGGCTTTTCACCCGACCGTCTTTTCTCCTTCAGATTGCGAAAAGGCTGCGGCGCCGGCTGCAACAGCGGAGGTAATATCGAGGATTCTGACGCCGGCGGGCTGTCCTGTGGCAGCGGCAACGGGAACGGCGCCGACTCTCAACAGAGCTCAATGTCGCAGGGCGGGACTTCTGGCCCCGCCCCCTCGCACTCGTACCATCCTCACGGTCTAGGTGAGGACAATGTTGGTGTTTGCAGCATCTAAAGCTGACAATAGAGCAATATGTTCCAGGGTCGAACTGTCACCATTTGCTTACTTTTATTTTTAAGTCAACGTGAGAAAGCACTCTGGTGACGGGGGCAAGGAAAAACTCCCTATAAAGAAGGAACCTCTAACCCAGGGGTAGGGAACCTATGGCTCTAGAACCAGATGTGGCTCTTTTGATGACTGCATCTGGCTCTCAAATACATCTGAGCCAACATTACTTAACACGATTAGTAATGAATAATTCCGCCAGTAATCGGTGTTAAAAATAACGTTTAACGTATAAAACATTCTTATGCATTTTAATCCATCCATCCGTTTTCAACCGCACCTGTTCAATAAGTCACATCAATGGTAAGAAGTCCATCCATCTATTCTCTACCGCTGGTCCCTTTTGGGGTCGCTGGAGCCTATCTTAGTTGCATTTGGGCAGAAGGCGGTGTACACCCTGGACAAGCCGCCACCTAATCACGGGGCCAACACAAATAGACAGACGACATTCACACTCACATTCACACACTAGGGCCCATTTAGTGTTGCCAAAGAAGTATTTTATTTATTATTGGTTAGCGTCAGAATGAAAATGATATAAAATATAAGACTTCTACTCGAAAAATGTAGGTCTTACTTAAAAAAATGCATGCATTAAGTTGTATTCAGTGTTAAAACATATGATGCGGCTCTCACGGTAATACACTTTAAAAAAATTTGGCTTTCATGGCTCTCTCAGCCAAAAAGTTTCCCGACCCCTGCTCTAACCTGCAAACCCAATTTGGCCCGCCGAGTTTTTCCGTTCGGCCCGCCAAAAGGGTGGCTTCCCCAAAATGGAATACATCTTCCAATATATACTGTATATATTCTATTATGTCCACAAGGCTAACTAGTTACCATCCATCAAGTGTGGTGATCTCCATTACCTTACAAAATGCCTTTGCGGAATGAAACTACTCACTCACTGTGCAGCTGGACGCTTATAACCGCTCTGTGTTTGAAGTGAAGTGAAGTGAAGTGAATTATATTTATATAGCGCTTTTTCTCTAATGACTCAAAGCGCTTTACATAGTGAAACCCAATATCTAATTTTTACATTTAAAGCAGTGTGGGTGGCACTGGGAGCAGGTGGGTAAAGTGTCTTGCCCAAGGACACCACGGCAGTGACTAGGATGGCGGAAGCGGGGTTCGAACCTGCAACCCTCAAGTTGCTGGCACGGCCGCTCTACCAACCGAGCTATGCTGCCTGTTTGGTCCCACAGCCCAGTGGCACATTTTCACTTTGGCCCTCAGAGGCAAGAGGAGGTGGTCAAAACATCTGATTCACATCCAAAATGCAATTTGTATTTATTTCCATTCTCAATTAATTTCAAATATTTGAAAATCGTTTTTTTTTTAAAAATATATAACAATTTTTTCATTAATAACAAATAATTTTAGATAATAATAAATAATATATATGTGTGTATATATGTGTATATATACACACACACTCATATATATATATATATGTGTGTGTGTGTATATATACACATATATACATACATATATATATATATATATATGTATGTATATACATACAATAAAAAAAAAATGTATCTTGTATTATTGTAAGTATTTTATTTATATGTCTTCTCAATTGCTTTTTTAATTTCTATCCTAAGTATTGTAAAGCTGGGATTGGGTTTGTGTTGGCTGCTGGGAGGTATTTTATTACATTAATTAACAATATTAATTATTGCTTTCGGTCCCCTGGGGGGGGGGGTTGTCCACATCTGAGGTCCTCTCCAAGGTTTCTCATAGTCATCATTGTCACTGGCGTCCCACTGGGTGTGAGTTTTCCTTGCCCTTATGTGGGTTTTTCTGAGGATTTCGTAGTCGTAATGGTTTGTACAGTCCTTTGAGACATTTGTGATTTAGGGCTATATAAATAAACATTGATTGATTGATTGATTGAATATGTCATATTTGTAAATAAAATAAAATTGTAATTAAAATAAAAAAACGTATCACTTCACTTTACAAAAGACGTCTCGGGCGACCACTGCACATATAAGTCGTACGCCAGCAGCCAAGAGGAGCTTTTGTAACCTGATTTGAAAAGGTTTTTTAATCACTTATATACCAAATAATAGTGTTGAATTGATTCTGAATTGTCACCCTGAGAATTGGAATGAAAGATTCCCACTTTAGAGTTGAGACCCCATCATAAACATTTTTTTACTTTCATTGATGTGTAAAAAGTAGTTCAGCCCTTTTGAAACCTCTCCTCATGTTCACAGCAAGTGTAAAAACAAGTTAAGCCATTAACCTTTGATGACAAGTTATTCGCTAATGCTAGCAGCTAACATCAGCAGAAGAGCAGACAAGTCCGTCCTTGTTGAAGGTCTCCACATCTGCTAACACTCCTCCTTGTCTTCCAGGCTCCAGCCAGAGTTCCCAGTCGGTCCAGTCCAGCCTGGTCCGCCACTCCCCCGCCCGAGCCTCCATGGCCAGCCAGTCGTCGTCGTACCGCTACAGCAGCAGCCGCCACTCCTCGCTGCGCACGTCCGCCACGGGCCTGGAGCCCTGTCGTCGCTCCTCCACCAGCCAGCTCTCCTTGCGCACTCTCCCCACCTCCCTGCAGCTGCGGCTGGGCTCCACGTCCGACCCCGCCGGCCCCACCGCCTCCCTCTCCAGCCACAGCATCCCACCTTGCAAGCGCCACACGCTGGTGGGCCTCCTAGGCAGCGACGGCTTGTGTGGCGTGGTGACGGATCCCCTCAGCCAGCAGCAGCACCACCAGCACCAGCAGCATCATCATCATCATCATCATCCTCTCCACCCGCAGCAACACAACCCGCTGGTCTCCACCGTGAGGAGGGACGACATCTCCTACAGAGTGCAGGTGTGTGGAGCCGGCGACATCACGCCCTCCCTCCGCTCTCGTCTACAGTTTTCCCTTTGCTGCTGTGCAGATTATGGACCTGAGTCAAGTGCTGGAGAACATCAACGTGTCCAAACGCAAAGAACTCCAGTGGCCTGACGAGACAGTGAGACTCAGGGCGGGGAGGACCTGCTGGAGGGACTGGAGCCCCCTGCAGGGCATGGAAGGACATGTAAGTACTGGCCTACCACCGGCACAAGTACAACTTGTAATGGCGTACCATTATTTATACAGAACTATATTCACCTTGTTAGGGACCGATGTCCCTTTGGACAGAGGACCCTATTGAATTTCTAAGGTTTTATTATTATTATTAGGGACCGGTGTCCCTTTGGACAGAGGACCCTATTGAATTTCTAAGGTTTTATTATTATTATTATTATTATTATTATTATTATTATTGGGGACCGAATGTCCCTTTGGGACAGAGGACCCTATTGAATTTCTAAGGTTTTATTGTTATTGTATTATTATTATTATTAGGGACCGAATGTCCCTTTGGGACAGAGGACCTTATTGAATTTCTAAGGTTTTATTATTATTATTATTATTATTATTATTATTGGGGACCGAATGTCCCTTTGGGACGGAGGACCCTATTGAATTTCTAAGGTTTAATTATTATTGTATTATTGTTATTATTATTATTATGAGGACCAATGTCCCTTTGGACAGAGGACCCTATTGAATTTCTAAGGTTTTATTATTATTATTATTATTATTATTATTATTGGGGACCGAATGTCCCTTTGGACAGAGGACCCTATTGAATTTCTAAGGTTTTATTATTATTATTATTATTATTATTATTATTATTATTGGGGACCGAATGTCCCTTTGGGACAGAGGACCCTATCGAATTTCTAAGGTTTTATTGTTATTGTATTATTATTATTATTAGGGACCGAATGTCCCTTTGGGACAGAGGACCTTATTGAATTTCTAAGGTTTTATTATTATTATTATTATTATTATTATTATTATTGGGGACCGAATGTCCCTTTGGGACGGAGGACCCTATTGAATTTCTAAGGTTTAATTATTATTGTATTATTGTTATTATTATTATTATGAGGACCAATGTCCCTTTGGACAGAGGACCCTATTGAATTTCTAAGGTTTTATTATTATTATTATTATTATTATTATTAGGGACCGAATGTCCCTTCGGGACGGAGGACCCTATTGAATTTCTAAGGTTTTATTATTATTATTATTATTATTATTATTATTATTGGGGACCGAATGTCCCTTTGGGACGGAGGACCCTATTGAATTTCTAAGGTTTTATTATTATTGTATTATTATTACTATTTTTATTATTAGGGACCGAATGTCCCTTTGGGACAGAGGACCGTATTGAATTTCTAAGGTTTTATTATTATTATTATTATTATTATTATTAGGGACCGAATGTCCCTTTGGGACAGAGGACCCTATTGAATTTCTAAGGTATTATTACTATTATATTATTATTATTATTATTATTATTAGGGCCCGAATTTCCCTTTGGGACAGAGGACCCTATTGAATTTCTAAGGTTTTATTATTATTATTAGGGACCGAATGTCCCTTTGGGACAGAGGACCCTATTGAATTTCTAAGGTTTTATTATTATTATTAGGGACCGAATGTCCCTTTGGGACAGAGGACCCTATTGAATTTCTAAGGTTTTATTATTATTATTAGGGACCGAATGTCCCTTTGGGACAGAGGACCCTATTGAATTTCTAAGGTTTTATTATTATATTATTATTTTTATTATTGGGGACCGAATGTCCCTTTGGGACCATATTGAATTTCTAAGGTTTTATTATTATTATTATTATTATTATTAGGGACTTAATGTCCCTTTGGGACAGAGGATCCTATTGAATTTCTAAGGTTTTATTATTATTATATTATTATTATTATTATTATTAGGGACTGAATGTCCCTTTGGGACAGAGGACCCTATTAAATTTGTAAGATTTTATTATTATTCTTTATTATACCGCTGCCTCTTTGAGCTGTAATTTGACCCCCTTAACATGCTTCAAAACTCACCACACATCAGGACTGGCGAAAATTGCCATCTAATCAAAAAAACCAAACCCCAAAACTCAAAATTGCGCTCTAGCGCACCCTAGGAAGAAAACACAGACAAAACTTTCTGTACCTTCCAGTAGGAATGTTGTAGAAACATGAAACAGAAAATCACTATGTAGGTCTCAGTTAGACCTATATTTCATCCACTGAGACCCCCCGGCTAAAATTTACAGGAAGTTTGCTATTCCCACTTCAATACAAAAGTTGGCTAAAAATTGTCGCTTTTTTTCCAACATTATCTCTTCTGAGGCTGTTTTAAGTTTCGGCTTCAAATAATCACAGAAGAGAGATTGAACCCTTCTGATTAAAAGGTAAAGAAAGAGTTTTAATTACTACCCCGGTTTGGATTTTATGAGCCTGCAAAAACCATTGCGCTGCTGCTGTTGTCACAAAATGGTGGCTTTCTGCTCAGACAAATCTGTAGGACTGTCATACACACATGAAACAAAAACCTCAATGTAGGTCTCACTGAGACCTATATTTCATACACTGACCGCCCCCAACTAAAATCAACAGAAACTTTGCTATTCCCACTTCAATACAACAACTGGATTACATTCACCATGCATTAGAGTCTCAAAATGGCGGCACCAAGGCGTCCTTATAAAATGCCCAAGCCACTTTACAACTGTTATTACTATGAGACTGATGTATAACACATGTGTACAACTTTTTCTCTGTGTAATAATCCATCCATCCATCTTCTACTGCTTATCTGGGCTTGGGTCGCGGGGGCAGCAGCCAAAGCGGTCCCGTCCATCGCTGCTTGCCGCTTTAATTCAACTTGTAATTCTCTCACAAGTAATGGCATACTACTATTTATGCATAACAACACCCACCTTGTACAACTTGTAATTCCCTCACAAGTGTCAGGTTCAAGCACTGATGACATCTATTAAACAGACAAGAAGCAAGGAATCATGCAGAGACAGAGTTCAATTTTGCTCAATGAGGAGAGACGTATTGGGCTGCACACTCAGTTACAATCTCCCACCACACTCTAAGGTCCTGTCCTACGTGCTCCTCTATTTATTTGGGAGGTCGCTGGTTACATCACTGAGGCTGCTTCTGAAGGATGGGGGCTAACTTCAGCAGCCCCAGGTAGACACAATATATGATTATTCTGAAATGGAAATGTGCTGACACTCGTGATATCGCCCTGTCTCTGCTTTGTCTGGGTCACGGTACTCGATGTTCGCCCTTGGCAGTCAGCAGGCCGGGTCTGGACACAAACACTGATACGAGACGACTCGCAATACAAGACTGCAAGTTGTCCCTTTGCACAGATAGAAAAGTACAACTTCAGCACAATTGATAATAACTATAGCAACAGCCTTTAAGGATAAGAGTTGTGTGATAACTTATACATAATTATTCTAACAACAAGTAATGACATACTATTATGTGGTCAGAAGTAAAAAAAACAAGTACTTTTGAAAGTACAGTTTGTGATTAGGTACGAAAAGAGGAAAAAAGAGGTTTGGCAACAATATGTCACTACAATACGGCCATTTTTTGGACATAATTTACCATCAAATGCAGCTCTTTACAAGTTGTTTAGTTCTTGTATTGTGACACAAAAAAAGTTCAGTTGTTTTGAAGTGTTTGAACCTGTGCCACAGGTCAGCAAAAAGCGCATCACCAGCTTTTGTTGTACTTTCCACAAACTTGCAACAATGCTTGGAAAGAAGAACGTTGACTCATTTTTAACTAGAGCCGTATTCCTTTAATGAGTCATGTATCAGGTTAGCTTGATCAGACTGGAATGTTCTGCTGCAAGTGTGAGTTTTGGACCAGCAATCACTTTTTGGCAAAGTCACGCTGAACTCTGCTCTCATGATGTTTGTTGCTGGTGACCTGCAGTCTAACAACCTCACTGACCTACTTCTCATGCAATACAGCCGACATATGAATTTGACTGGATGTTGTTTTATAGGGACCGATGTCCCTTTGGGGCAGAGGACCCGGATGAATTTCTAAGTTCTTTATTATTATTATTATTCCGCCGCCTCTTTGAGCTGTAATTTAACCCCCTTAACATGCTTCAAAACTCACCAAATTTGACACACACACATCAGGACTGGCAAAAATTGCGATCTAATCAAAAAAACAACCCCCAAAACTCAAAATTGCGCTCTAGCGCCCCCTAGGAAGAAAACACAGACAAAACTGTCTCTAACTTCCAGTAGGAATGTCGTAGAAACATGAAACCAAAACCACCATGTAGGTCTCAGTTAGACCTATATTTCATACACTGACACCCCCCAGCTAAAATCAACATGAAGTTTGCTATTCCCACTTCAATCCATCCATCCCATCCATTTTCTACCGCTTATTCCCTTTCGGGGTCGCAGGGGGCGCTGGCGCCTATCTCAGCTACAATCAGGCGGAAGGCGGGGTACACCCTGGACAAGTCGCCACCTTATCACAGGGCCAACAAAGATAGACAGACAACATTCACACTCACATTCACACACTAGGGCCAATTTAGTGTTGCCAATCAACCTATCCCCAGGTGCATGTTTTTGGAAGTGGGAGGAAGCCGGAGTACCCGGAGGGAACCCACGCATTCACGGGGAGAACATGCAAACTCCACACAGAAAGATTCCGAGCCTGGATTTGAACCCAGGACTGCAGGACCTTCGTATTGTGAGGCAGACGCACTAACCCCTCTACCACCGTGAAGCCCCACTTCAATCCAAAAGTTGGCAAAAAAAATTTTGCTTTTTTTCAAACATTATCTCCTCTGAGGCCGTTTCTCGTTTCGGCTTCAAATAAGAACAGAAGAGAGATTGAACCCTTTCTTGATATAAGTTGATGAAAGAGTTTTAATTACTACCCCGGTTTGGATTTTATGAGCCTGCAAGGAACCAGTGCGCTGCTGCTGTTGTGCTACTTCTGTCACAAAATGGCAGCTTCCTGCTCAGACAAAACTGCTTCTCACTCACTGTAGGACTGTCATCCACACATGAAACAAAAACTTTAATGTAGGTCTCACTGAGACCTATATTTCATACACTGACCGCCCCCAACTACAATCAACAGGAAGTTTGCTATTCCCACTTCAATACAACAACTGCATTACATTCACCATGCATTAGAGCAGGGGTCACCAACACGGTGCCCGCGGGCACCAGGTCGCCCGTGAGGACCAGATGAGTCGCCCGCTGGCCTGTTCTAAAAATAGCTCAAATAGCAGCACTTACCAGTGAGCTGCCTCTAGTTTTTAAATTGTATTTATTTACTAGCAAGCTGGTCTCGCTTTGCTCGACATTTTTAATTTTAAGAGAGACAAAACTCAAATAGAATTTGAAAATCCAAGAAAATATTTTAAAGACTTGGTCTTTACTTGTTTAAATAAATTCATTTATTTTTTTACTTTGCTTCTTATAACTTTGAGAAAGACAATTTTAGAGAAAAAATACAACTTTAAAAATGACTTAAGGATTTTTAAACACATATACCTTTTTACCTTTTAAATTCCTTCCTCTTCTTTCCTGACAATTTAAATCAATGTTCAAGTATTTTTTTATTTATTGTAAAGAATAATAAATACATTTTAATTTAATTCTTCATTTTAGCTTCTGTTTTTTTGAAAAAGAATATTTGTGAAATATTTTTTCCATCTTATTATGATTAAAATTAAAAACAATTATTCTAGCAAATCTAGAAAATCTGTAGAATCAAATTTAAATCTTATTTCAAAGTCTTTTGAATGTCTTTTAAAATTTTTGTTCTGGAAAATCTAGAAGAAATAATGATTTGTCTTTGTTAGAAATATAACTTGGTCCAATTTGTTATATATTCTAACAAAGTGCAGATTGGATTTTAACCTATTTAAAACATGTCATCAAAATTCTAAAATTAATCTTAATCAGGAAAAATTGCTTACGATGTTCCATAAATTCTTTTTTTAATTTTTTCAAAAAGATTCGAATTAGCTAGTTTTTCTCTTCTTTTTTTCGGTTGAATTTTGAATTTTAGAGACTCGAAATTGAAGATAAACTATGTTTCAAAATTAAATTTTAATTTTTTTCCTGTTTTCTCCTCTTTTAAACTGTTCAATTAAGTGTTTTTTTTTTCCATCATTTATTCTCTACAAAAAACCTTCCGTAAAAAGAAGGAATGACAGACAGAAATACCCATTTTTTATATACAGTATATATACATTTATTTATTAAAGGTAAATTGAGCAAATTGGCTATTTCTGGCAATTTATTGAAGTGTGTATCAAACTGGTAGCCCTTGGCATGAATCAGTACCCAAGAAGTAGCTCTTGCTTTCAAACAGCTTAGTCTCAAAAAGGCGGCACCAAGGCGTCCTTCTAAAATGCCCAAGCCACTTTCCAACTGTTATTACTATGAGACTGATGTACAACTTTTTCTCTGTGTAATAATCCATCCTGGCTTGGGTCGCGGGGGCAGCAGCCAAAGCAGTCCCGTCCATCGCTGCTTACAGCTTTCATTTTGAAATGGAATTGATGTCATCCCTTTCATTTGTGGCCCCCTGCAGGTGATTCACCGCTGGGTGCCTTGTAGCCGAGACCCAGCCAGCCGCTCCCATACGGACAAGACCATCCTGCTGGTACAGGTGGACGATAAGCTCGTGCCCGTTGTGGAGACCGGGGTCATTGAGTTGGGAGCGGAGGTTTGAGGTCAAGAAAAGAAACATGTCCAGTGACAAGCACAGAACCAGGCCAGGCGTACCTCCGCATGGACAGGAAAAAAGGACGAGGGGGAAAAAGGACGAGGGGAAAAAGGACGAGGGGGAAAAAGGACGAGGGGGAAAAAGGACGAGGGGGAAAAAGGACGAGGGGAAAAAGGACGTGGGGAAAAAGGACGAGGGGGGAAAAGGACGAGGGGGGAAAAAGACGAGGGGGGAAAAAGACGAGGGGGAAAAGGACGTGGGGAAAAAGGACGAGGGGGGAAAAGGACGAGGGGGGAAAAGGACGAGGGGGAAAAAGGACGACGGGGAAAAAGGACGAGGGGCAAAAGGACGAGGGGGGAAAAGGACGAGGGGGGAAAAGGACGAGGGGAAAAAGGACGAGGGGGAAAAGGACGTGGGGAAAAAGGACGAGGGGGGAAAAGGACGAGGGGGGAAAAGGACGACGGGGAAAAAGGACGAGGGGGAAAAAGGACGACGGGGAAAAAGGACGAGGGGCAAAAGGACGAGGGGGGAAAAGGACGAGGGGAAAAAGGACGAGGGGAAAAAGGACGACGGGGAAAAAGGACGAGGGGGAAAAAGGACGAGGGGAAAAAGGACGAGGGGGAAAAGGACGAGGGGGAAAAAGGACGAGGGGAAAAAGGACGACGGGGAAAAAGGACGACGGGGAAAAAGGACGAGGGGAAAAAGGACGACGGGGAAAAAGGACGGCGGGCAAAAAGGACGAGGGGGAAAAAGGACGAGGGGGAAAAAGGACGGCGGGCAAAAAGGACGAGGGGGAAAAAGGACGAGGGGGAAAAAGGACGGCGGGGGAAAAGGACGAGGGGGAAAAAGGACGAGGGGGAAAAAGGACGAGGGGGAAAAAGGACGAGGGGGAAAAAGGACGACGGGGAAAAGGACGAGGGGGAAAAAGGACGAGGGGGAAAAAGGACGAGGGGGAAAAAAGACGAGGGGGAAAAAGGACGAGGGGGAAAAAAGACGAGGGGGAAAAAGGACGAGGGAAAAAGGACGAGGGGGAAAAAGGACGACTGGGAAAAAGGACGACTGGGAAAAAGGACGAGGGGAAAAAGGACGACTGGGAAAAAGGACGAGGGGGGAAAAAGGACGAGGGGGAAAAAGGACGAGGGGGGAAAAAGGACGACTGGGAAAAAGGACGAGGGGGAAAAAGGACGACTGGGAAAAAGGACGAGGGGGGAAAAAGGACGACGGGGGAAAAAGGACGAGGGGGGAAAAGGACGAGGGAAAAAGGACGAGGGGCAAAAAGGACGAGGGGGAAAAAGGACGTCAGGACTGTCCTCAGCATCCTTCATGGATCCTCCTCCCACAGGATCTGCCTTGCTTTGCCAAAATGCTGCATGATGCTTTGGTTACTTTCATTTCTATGCATCCTCCCGAGTCACAGGAGCACGTGCACACATTTATCCGTCTCGGTCCTGGAATCATTTGCCAAAAAACCAGACACCGGCTTTGTGACGTGTTGCAGATTCATACACTTTGGACATATTTTTTTTGAATTATTTCTGGCTGCTTTCATGACAGTTTCACGGACGTCCTTCCACTCCACATTTCAGCGTCGCGTTTAAAATGAGACAAAAAGAACTTGCACTATGTTTTCTCTTCTTATTTTACAGTGATGCACGATACAATCACAACATACAGTAATATCACACTCTTATTTATTATTCATATTGTTATTATCATCAATGGCCATGGTTACTGATGCCTTGGAAATGAACATTTAAGAAATGCAATCATCTTTTTTTTTTTTTTTGACTCTTTGCTGAACTTGAAAATAACTTTTTACTGTATATGATTAGATCCATATATATATTTACACAAATATATATGAATATGTCGATGTATAAAATATTTTGCTTTGGATATTTATTACTGTGAACATGTTATTTACACTTTATTACAATATTTTTCCTCCCTTCTGCTTTTGAGACAAAGTTTAATGTATTGAGTGAGGACCAGCGGTTGTAAATGAGATGCAGACTTTTTTTTAATGGCTTCTTTAACTATTTAACTTAATTCCTTTTCTATATTGAGAGAAATAAAAGTTTGATTTATTGCAGACATTTTTTCCTCCTTGTGATTGTTTATGTTGCTTGGTTATTGTTTTTTTCCCCGGATATTCAACTGTATTTAAAAGACTGGATAGGACAACTTCCATCTGTGAGCCTAATTAGTCATTAAGTTAATGTTTCCGCTTAACAGAAAAAAATGTTCTTTTAGGTGTAATTTTCACACAAAAAAAAAGATATTTAAAGAACAGATGGTTGCATTTTGGCACACATTGCAAAGAAAACATTTGACTTGATAAAGAGAAGCTTTTTTTTAAAAAATGCATGGTTGTTTTAACTTTTGGAACTGAAAATCAAAACATGTGGGGCCATTTTGATTATATATATATTTTTTTCAAACTGTATATCTTTAGATTAACTTCAGAGATATTTTTCAATATAAAGCTATTTTGGCTAAGGACAACACAAAATATGGAACATTTCTCACCCAAAAGTTTTCATAGTGTATTTTTTTTTATTTGATTTGAATTGGAGACTTAAATAAATCAATAATTTCTAACATAGATTTATATTTAGTAGTATTTTATTGAACTTTGCACTGTGATTGTTCAAAAATATTAAATAATTAAAATCAATGGTGTCCTACATTATTGATCTTTTAGGGCTTTAATTGCTAAATAAAGGAACTCTCCTGAAGGAATCAATAAGTCTTATCCATCTATCTATCTATCTAAATATTGCATATTTAATTTTTACTATAAAAAACAAAGTTGTCTTTGACAGAAAAGGCATAAAACCTTATTTGTTTTACTTTATATCAAACTCAAGTTGTGAATGTTGTCTATGTCTATCTGTGTTGGCCCTGCGGTGAGGGGGTGACTTGTCCAGGGTGTACGCCGCCTTCCGCCCGATTGTAGCTGACATAGGCGCCAGCGCCACCCGCGACCCCAAAGGGGAATAAGCGGTAGGAAATGGATGGATGGATCAAGTTGATATAGAGATTTACTGTAAGCATTAAATTAAAAAAAATAATAATTTGACTTATTTTTAACATTTTAGTGACTGAGACCCTCTATGCTCCCCAGGAGCCCCAAGGATTTAAAAAAATATATATATTTTGTTATGGTTTGAAAATGAAAACTATCAAAACGGCCCCGCATGTTTACATTTTTCCGTGTGCAGCCCTCTGTGGAAAAAGTTTGGACACCCCTGACGTATTATGTTGAAGGGGGCAGCAAAATATATTTTTCTTCATCCTGCTCCTTCTCAGGCATTGCTGTGTAAATATAAAATTGTCTATCGATCAAAGATGCACATTAATGAAGGAGATAAATAAAAGAAATAAAAAAAAAGAGCTGATTAACTTTCGCCTGTCAATCACGGTCAAGTTTGTCTGAGAGTGCACTCCCACTAGGTCCCGCCCCCGCGCTCTGATTGGCTGCCGCTCTGACATTCCATACTTTTTCCCAGACGTCGCCTATAAATAATGCCCACTTTCAGCCGGACACTTCAGTAACTTCAACTCTCCGCGCTTCCCCGCCAAACACAGGTAATACAAACCTATGTTGTTTTTTGTTTTTTTAACCTCATTGGCGTCTCGCTTAAGTTGATTTGAACAGCCTTGTGAGCTTTAAATGCAGCTTTCTCTGCTGCTAGTGTGTTAGCCTAGCATGTGGCTAGCAGGTGTGTCACGTGACTGTGTTTATTTATCTGCACCTCATCTTTGTTGTTTTTCTCCTCCTCCTCACATCATGGTGGCCAGATACCGACACGTCAAGTCATATATAGTTGTTATGTAATCTATATGTACTGTAATGTAGATCCAGAAGAGGAGGAAATGGGTCACGTGCTCCGCGCGGTCCTGCTGGGACTCTTGCTGACTTTGGCCAAGTCGTTTCCCGCCCAGGAAGATGAGGAAGGCAAGAAGTGGGTCGTCATCGTTGCTGGTTCTGCTTCTTGGTACAACTACAGACATCAGGTGAGGAGAGTCGTGATTGTTTGTGGTTCTGCTTCTTAGTACGACTACAGACATCAGGTGAGGACCACTAGTGACGTCATCGTGTTCATGAGCAACACTGCGGTCCTCATTAGGGCTGTAAAAGTTAAAGGCCTACTGAAATGAGATGTTCTTATTCAAACGGGGATAGCAGGTCCATTCTATGTGTCATACTTGATAATTTCGCCATATTGCCATATTTTTGCTGAAAGGATTTAATAGAGAACATTGACGATAAAGTTCGCAACTTTTGGTCGCTAATAAAAAAGCCTTGCCTGTACCGGAAGTAGCAGACGATGTGCGCGTGACGTCACGGGTTGTGGAGCTTACCATGAATTGATTAACGTGGACCCCGACTTAAACAAGTTGAAAAACTTAATGGGGTGTTACCATTTAGTGGTCAATTGTACGGAATATGTACTGTACTGTGCAATCTACTAATAAAAGTATCAATCAATCAATCAAATCCTCACATCTGAACATTGTTTACAATCATGGCCACCAGCAGCGAGAGCGATCCGGACCGAGAAAGCGACGATTTCCCCATTAATTTGAGCGAGGATGAAAGATTCGTGGATGAGGAAAGTGAGAGTGAAGGACTAGAAAGGAAAAAAAAAAAAGGCGACTGCAGTGGGAGCGATTCAGATGTTATTAGACACATTTACTAGGATAATTCCAGAAAATCTGTTTATTGTGTTACTGGTGTTTTAGTGAGATTATAAAGTCATACCTGAAAGTCGGAGGGGTGTGGTGACCGCCAGTGTCTCTGATGGAAGCCATGGAGGAGCCAAGAGGGGCGGCATAGCTCGGTTGGTAGAGTGGCCGTGCCAGCAACTCGAGAGTTGCAGGTTCGATTCCCGCTTTTGCCATCCTAGTTACTGCCGTTGTGTCCTTGGGCAAGACACTTTACCCACCTGCTCCCGGTGCCACCCACACTGCTTTAAATATAACTTAGATATTGGGTTTCACTATGTAAAGTGCTTTGAGTCACTTGAGAAAAGCGCTATATAAATATAATTCACAAGAAAGTCGCAGCTGCCTCTATGACAGCTGCAGGAAGAACGACACAAGCTCCGCGCATGTTTTACGGTAAGAGCCGACTTATTACCACAATTTTCTCACCGAAACCTGCCAGTTGACATGTGGTAGAGAAACGTGTTCGCTTGACCGCTCTGTTCCATATTAAAGCTTCACAACAAACAAAGAAACACCGGCTGTGTTTGTGTTGCTAAAGGCAGCTGCAATACACCGCTTTCCACCTACAGCTTTCTTCTTTGACGTCTCCATTATTAATTGAACAAATTGCAAAAGACTCAGCAACACAGATGTCCAGAATACTGTGTGATTATGCGATTAAATCGGACGACTTAGCCGTGAGTGGTGCTGGGATAAATGTCCGCTACAACCAATAACGTCACGCCTCATCATTCCGCGACGTTTTCAACAGGACATTTCGCGGGAAATTTAAAATTGCAATTTAGTAAACTAAAGCGGCCGTATTGTCATGTGTTGCAATGTTAATATTTCATCATTGATATATAAACTATCAGACTGCGTGGTGGCTAGTAGTGGCTTTCAGTAGGCCTTTAATATTCCTCATGGAAATCCTTTTACTTAGTTTAAGATCTCCGACTATTTTTTTTTTCTGGCCCTGTGACGAGCTGGCGTTTGAGTTTATTTGGAACATGAACACACTTACAGTATAAATACATCACGCAATTTCATATCATTTCTAGGGCTGGGCAACGATTAAAATGTTTAATCGAAGTTAATCGCACTTTTTCTCTGATTAATCGCGATTAACTGCATTGTATACGCAAAGCCCAATAATGAATTCAAAAGTAGTGTGTAGTGCACCTTTATTGGAATATTCTCCCACATGAACAAAAGCGCCAAAATATTTGTTGTGCAAACACAATTTAAATCAGTCCTTGTTAAACAGTAGCAGTTAAATAGCATATTTTATGAAAATCAACTCCAAAAATGTAAATACAAACATTTAAGCTTATTGCCACTGCCAGGGTATTTAAGTTATCCTGTTTGTTATGGAAAATAAATATAATCTACATACAAATCTCTGAGCCACAATCATAACATCTGAACAGGCAACAGCAGGAACATTTTTTTTATCAGGGATCTTATGTTTAAAAAACCTATGTTATCCGTAGTAGCAATATTAATAATGTTGTGTTTATTCTGCGTAGTGCACTTAAAATAATTATGACCATATCTAGGAATTGATATGATGGGAATTTTCCGAGTGTTTGCTTGGTGCTTTGATAAACTGAAGGCATCATATACATGGTACTATATTGTGATGTTATGAGCCAGGGAAAAAAAGAACTACCCTACCCAGCATGCAACAGGAGTGAGGAGCATGTATATGTTGTGTCGCCATGACGGCATCTTGTATGTTGTGATATGCACGCTCTGAAAGTAAAGGTTAAGAAGTCAGCCAACACTCCTGGTCTGCATTATTCATAAATAGACAGACAACACATATACTCCGCTGCTTCACAGGCCGCTGGATGTAGCCGGCAAAGTATTCCCATGCTAGCTAGCCGCTCTAGCAAGCACGCCTCATTCAGTCCAAAACGGCCCGATCTATCCACATCCAGAATTGTCTGGCGGTCGTAAGTGATCCCGGAGTGACCACGCTGTAAGCCAGCCATGACATTTGCAGAATTGTCCGCTATTTTTGCCAAATGTTCCATCTTTACCAAGAGCCCCTCCACGCCGGGCGTCGCCATCTTATTAAGAAAAGGCGTTAACAAAATAAAAGCATGTAAACAACATACGCAAATGCGAGATTAAATAATTGTCGGCGTTAATAGATTGATGAGTTAACTCGTAATTAACGCATTAATAATGTCATTGATTGATTAATTTGCCCACCCCTAATCATTTCACTTTACATCATGTCCGAAGAGGAGTAGGTGTCAGGCTTTCCCCTGACAGTTTGTCTATGTTTTAGTTTTTTTCCTCTGCATTTGTCTGTTTCCTCTGTTTTGTATCTCCTGTCTTTAATTCCTGTCAAGTGCTCTTATTTTGGTTCAGCTTCCTGTTTGTCTCCCTGTGTGCTGTTGACCTGTAGTCAATCAACCTGCTCCTATTTGTACCCACTTTGTCTTCCAGTCAGTGCTGGATCATTGTTGTCACATGTCGCTCCTGTCGTGTCAATGTCATTTTCTACTTGTCATTCCTACTGCTCGTGTGAATGCAGCTTAGCGGTAAGCTATATTTGAGAGATGTTTTGTAGCTTAATGGTTTTTTTTCCCCTGCTTCCGATTAGTTTGTTCATAGCCCTTAGTTTGTTATATCCGCCCATGTGCGTGCTTTTTGTTTGTACCCTTTTGGTTTTGTTTTTGTCTTAGTATTTAATTAAATATGTTTTCACATTGCATGCTTGCCTCCATCTCTGCATCTTGGGGTTCGTAACCAAATAACTCTGACAGTAGGAAGAATCAAATCTAGTTTAATCCTACCCCTCTCCGCACTTCAGAGAGTTTACAAATACATATGTTCATTTATTGCAGGGGTCCCCAAACTTTTTGACTTAGGGGCCGCTCTGGGTTAAAAAAAAAGTGTGCTGGGGCCAGGCTATATATATATATATATATATATATATATATATATATATATATATATATATATATATATATATATATATATATATAAAAAATATATATATATATTAGGGCTGGGCAACGATTAAACATTTTAATCGAAGTTAATCGCACTATTTCTCAGATTAATCGCGATTAACTGCATTGTATACGCAAAGCCCAATAATGAATTGGATGTTATCCCAAAATGTGTTTGTCATTCTTGTTTGGTGTGGGTTCACAGTGTGGCACACATTTGTAACAGTGTTAAAGTTGTTTATAAGGCCACCCTCAGTGTGACCTGTATGGCTGTTGCCCAAGTTTGCCTTGCATTCACTTATGTGTGTGAAAAGCCGTAGATATTATGAGACTGGCAGTGCCTTTAAGGTTTATTGGCGCTCTGTACTCCTCCCTATGTCCGTGTACACAGCGGCCTTTTAAAAGGCATACATTTTACGTTTTCCAACTGATACTGATCATTTAGAAACCGATACCTATAATTTCCGATATTATCGAACATCCCTAATATAGTATATATGATATAAACATATAATATATCATTATATATCCTATACTGTACATATATTACGTGTATATGTTATATTTTATATTGCTTTTAGTCTCTTTTATACCTGCATTGTCTTTTCCATCCTTTGTAACTGAGCTACTGTGTGGAACAATTTTCCTTGTGGATCATTAAACTTTGTCTAAATCTAGTGGTAACATAAACGAGTTGGCGGTGTTCTTATGTTTTTATTAACTAAAATGTTAAGGAAGTTGTTTAGCCGGAGGACAAAGGATGACAAACACCACACAGGATTTACACTTGCCTGCACACGTACTACTCTCAAAATTTAGGCACTTTCGCTCTCTTAATTCTGTATCGGACTCCGTTTGAAGCACATATAAACTATCGCAATGCTGTATGATGTAACATGTATCCCAGTTATCTTAAAAACTGGAGATTCTTCAGAAGAAAGTCATCCGTGCTACATCATGCTCCCTCAAATCCTCTTTATGGTACAATCTTCTGAAGCTTACAGAGTGCAACAGATTCCACAGCACTTGTATGATATATCATGTAGTTTATGGATTCAATTCTAGACTCTGCCAGCTCAATCCAGTGATCACTACTTCTCTTAGACATAACACTAGAAGTACACCTTTATTAAGAGGGGGAAATCATCATCTAAATACATCCATTTTTTTACCGCTTGTCCCTTTTGGGGGTTGCGGGGGGGTCGCTGGAGCCTATCTCAGCTGCCTTCCTGCGGAAGGGGGCGTACACTCTGGACAAGTCGCTACCTAATTGCAGGGAATAAATACATTCATTCATTCATTTGTCTGTAAATAAATAAAAAGTACTCAACCAGCCGCAGCCCTGTATTGATAACTAGGTGCTGTGGCATGTGAGCTCCACCCACACCAAGTCACAGTTCAATAAACTGGTTTGGGTGGAAACTTCATTAAATGCTCCATTTGTATTGCTTCTTTGGCAACATTATGAGCCTCCTATGAATAAGATTGTCTCTGTGTGTGCTAGGCCGACGCGTGCCACGCCTACCAGATTGTCCACAAGAACGGCATTCCAGATGAGCAGATCGTGGTCATGATGATGGACGACTTGGCAAACTCCGACGAGTAAGCACCTGCAATTGTTTGTCTCCGTCTGTCCTCCATCACATGAACATTGAAGTCTATTTATTGTACAACGCAGCAGCAACACAACTCATGTGGTAGCTGCACTAACCTGCTGAGTGCCTATGAATACACTCGCACTGTTGGGATTGATGGTGAAAAAAAATGTACAAGAAACAAATAAGTGGTATAGAAATGTTAGTTGGAACATTTACAGCAGGGGTCACCAACGCGGTGCCCGCGGGCACCAGGTCGCCCGTAAGGACCAGATGATTAGCTTGCCGGCCTGTTCTAAAAATAGCTCAAATAGCAGCACTTACCAGTGAACTGCCTCTATTGTTTAAATTGTATTTATTTACTAGAATTTGAAAATCCAAGAAAATATTTTAAAGACTTGGTCTTCACTTGTTTAAATAAATTCATTTATTTTTTTTACTTTGCTTCTTATAACTTTCAGAAAGACAATTTTAGAGAATTAATACAACCTTAAAAATGATTTTAGGATTTTTAAACACATACCTTTTTACCTTTTTTAAATTCCTTCCTCTTCTTTTCTGACAATTTAAATCAATGTTCAAGTATTTTTTTTTTAATTGTAAAGAATAAAAAAAAACATTTAATTTTAATTCTTCATTTTAGCTTCTGTTTTTTCGACAAAGAATATTTTTGTGAAATATTTCTTCAAACTTCCATCCATCCATTTTCTACCGCTTATTCCCTTTTGGGGTCGCGGGGGGCGCTGGCGCCTATCTCAGCTACAATCGGGCGGAAGGCGGGGTACACCCTGGACAAGTCGCCACCTCATCGCAGGGCCAACACAGATAGACAGACAACATTCACACTCACATTCACACACTAGGGCCAATTTAGTGTTGCCAATCAACCTATCCCCAGGTGCATGTCTTTGGAGGTGGGAGGAAGCCGGAGTACCCGGAGGGAACCCACGCATTCACGGGGAGAACATGCAAACTCCACACAGAAAGATCCCGAGCCTGGATTTGAACCCAGGACTGCAGGAACTTCGTAATGTGAGGCAGACGCACTAACCCCTCTCCCACCGTGAAGCCCTTCTTCAAACTTATTATTTAAAATTCAAAAAAATTATTCTGGTAAATCTAGAAAATCTGTAGAATCACATTTAAATCTTATTTCAAAGTATTTGGAATTTCTTAAAAAAAATTTGTTCTGGAAAATCTAAAAGAAATATTGATTTGTCTTTGTTAGTAATATATCTTGGTCCAATTTGTTATATTCTAACAAACTGCAGATTGGATTTTAACCTATTTAAAACATGTCATCAAAATTCTAAAATTAATCTTAATCAGGAAAAATTATTAATGATGTTCCATAAATTATTTTTTTTATTTTTTCAGAAAGATTCGAATTAGCTAGTTTTTTCTTAATTTTTTTTCGGTCGAATTTCGAATTTTAAAGAGTCGAAATTGAAGATAAACTATGTTTCAAAATTAAATTTTCTTTTTTTTTCGTGTTTTCTCGTCTTTTAAATCGTTCAATTCAGTGTTTTTTTTCATCATTTATTCTCGACAAAAAAACCTTCCGTAAAAAGAAAAAAAATGTACGACGGAATGACAGACAGAAATACCCATTTTTTTATATATATAGATTTATTTATTAAAGGTAAATTGAGCAAATTGGCTATTTCTGGCCATTTATTTAAGTGTGTATCAAACTGGTAGCCCTTGGCATTAATCAGTACCCAAGAAGTAGCTCTTGCTTTCAAAAAGGTTGCTGACCCCTGCTTTACAGCATATTCAAGATTTCATTCCATGCAAACAAGTACATCATATCTTGGTTCAGTTCATATTTCTTGCACACATTCAAGTAAAACAAAGTGAGGAAGAAACGTGCAAGTTAAAACTGATTATGTGATCGGTCTGCTGCAGCCATGTAGTGCACACTTCTGCTTTGCTGGAACACCAAAAGGAGAACTGAAGATTTGTCCACGTGAATGGGAATTTCTGTACGCTGTTTTTGGCTGATGCATGAAACTGTTACTTGTTAGTAATGATACTTTCCACTTCCTGTGCGGCCACTTTTTCCCCCACGAACATTTACTCCAACTGTTAAAAGCAGCTCATTTCAAATTCAAAAAGACATTTGTCCCCAGCGGGGGTCATGTAAAGCACATAGAAGAGCAAGGTACTGTAACTAATATAGCTACAATGTTGTTGTAGTTGGAGTAGTCATAACTATTATTACAGTAGTTACCGTAGTTAAAGTACAATAGGCCACTGTAACTACAGAAGTTATTGTATTTAGGCATCATTATTATTATAGTAGTTAAAATAATTAAACTAGCTACAGTAGCTATAAATAATAGTTACAGTAACTACTATAGCTACAGGAGTTATTGTAATTATAACTATTACAGTAGTTAAATTAATTAAACTAGCTACGGTAGTTATAATAGGCTATTTATAGTACTTACAGTAGCTATAAATAATAGCTACCGTACCTAGTACTTACAGTAGCTATAAATAATGGCTACATAATAGACTTAAACAAACTTTATTGATCCATAAGGGAAATTGTTCCACACAGTAGTTCAGTTTCAAAGGATGGAAAGGACAATGCCGGTATAAAATAGACTAAATGCCTGTATAAAATAGACTAAATATGTACCGTAGTAGCAATATAATAAAGTAGCTATAAATAATAGTTACTGCAACTACTATAGCTACAGCAGTTTTTGTAGTGAGTCAAAACTATTCTTGCAGTAGTTAAAAAAAAATAAAACTAGCTGCAGTAGTTATGGTAGTAGTAGTACTTACCGTTGCTAAAAATAATAGCTACTGTAACTAGTACTTACAGTAGCTATATATAATAGCCAATATTAGCTAAATAATAGCTACAGTTGCTATAAATAATAGCTAATGTAACTACTAAAGCAGTTATTGTAGTTGGAGTAGTCATAACTATTATTACAGTTGTTGAACTAGCTACATTAGTTATAGTAGTTACGGTAGTTATAGTACTTAGTGTAGCTATAAATGATAGCTACTGTAACTACTATAGCTATAGGAGTTATTCTAGTTATAACTACTATTACAGTAGTTATATTAATTAAATTAGCTACGGTAGTTATAGTAGTTACGGTATTTATAATACTTACAGTAGCTATAAATAATAGCTACTGTAACTACTACATCAGTTATTCTAGTTACAGTAGTTATCACTATTATTAAAATAGCTAAACTAGCTACTGTAGGTAGTTATATTACAGTAGTTACTGTAAATATAAATACTAGCTTTGAATAACTGCTGTAATCACTATAAAGACTACTGTCTAAATCATAAAATCAAGGCTTATTATAATTGCCACCATTTTAGTACGCCAACTTTTTCCATGTTAACATTTGCATACTTAAGTTTTATACAAGCATATTTGTTAATTTTGTTTCTATTAGAAGCCTGAAAAATATGGCTTTAGGTACTTGCCGTCGTCTTAGAAGTATCCTATCTGGTCACGTGCTAGCATGCTAACATTTAGTTGTCGCATTTTAGCTCATTTTGATAATTTCGAACCTAAAATTGATGGATTTTGAGACTTGTCAAGTTTGCCAAGTGTTCCTATTATGACAAGCTAACGTTAGCAAGCTTACGTTTAATGCAAGCTTTTTAGCTTCAGTCCACAGGCTCCGAGGTTGACTGTACAAGTAGCGGGCCCATCAACATTTATGTGGCAATTTTCTGGTTACTGTAGCTAGCGTAACAACTGTAAATACTGTAATTACTGTGAATACTAGAGGTGGAGGAAATTATCGTTTTTTTTTAGATGCATCGCAATTGGGACATGGATGATTATAGCATACATTAGTAAACGTCAATAATTTGATTTATTTATTTACTTTGCTCCAAGTGCCACCCACAATGGTTTAAATGTAGCTTAAAGGACGTATATAATGGCTTTCACTATGTAAAGCGCTTTGAGTCTCTGGAGAAAAAGCGCTATATAAATTCACTTCACTACTATGTATACTGTAACTACAGCTATTTACAATAGCTATAGTAGTTACAGTAGTTGTAACTGCTATAGCTACTGTAGCTACTATAACTAGTGTAGCTATTGTAACCATAGACATGTTATAAGTAGACGCAGCATTGGCTGCTGTGACGCGAGAAATTGGGCCGCCATCTTGAAGTGGTGATATGGAGCCGGCGAGCAGCCTCAACTGACAGTTGACAGGTGGAAAACAGAGATGCTAAACTGACAGTTGACAGGTAGAAAATAAAGATGCTAAACTGACAGTTGACAGGTAGACAACAAATATGCTAAACTGACAGTTGACAGGTAGAAAACAAAGATGCTAAATTGACAGTTGACAGGTAGACAACAAAGATGCTAAACTGACAGTTGACAGGTAGACAACAAAGATGCTAAAGTGACAGTTGACAGGTAGAAAACAAAGATGCTAAACTGACAGTTGACAGGTAGACAACAAAGATGCTAAACTGACAGTTGACAGGTAGAAAACAAAGATGCCAAACTGACAGTTGACAGGTAGACAACAAAGATGCTAAAGTGACATTTGACAGGTAGACAACAAAGATGCTAAAGTGACATTTGACAGGTAGACAACAAAGATGCTAAAGTGACAGTTGACAGGTAGACAACAAAGATGCTAAACTGACAGTTGACAGGTAGAAAACAAAGATGCTAAAGTGACAGTTGACAGGTAGAAAACAAAGATGCTAAACTGACAGTTGACAGGTAGAAAACAAAGATGCTAAACTGACAGTTGACAGGTAGACAACAAAGATGCTAAACTGACAGTTGACAGGTAGACAACAAAGATGCTAAACTGACAGTTGACAGGTAGACAACAAAGATGCTAAACTGACAGTTGACAGGTAGACAACAAAGATGCTAAACTGACACTTGACATGTAGAAAACAAAGATGCTAAACTGACAGTTGACAGGTAGACAACAAAGATGCTAAACTGACAGTTGACAGGTAGACAACAAAGATGCTAAACTGACAGTTGACAGGTAGAAAACAAAGATGCTAAACTGACAGTTGACAGGTAGAAAACAAAGATGCTAAACTGACAGTTGACAGGTAGACAACAAAGATGCTAAACTGACAGTTGACAGGTAGAAAACAAAGATGCTAAAGTGACACTTGACAGGTAGACAACAAAGATGCTAAACTGACAGTTGACAGGTAGACAACAAAGATGCTAAACTGACAGTTGACAGGTAGACAACAAAGATGCTAAACTGACAGTTGACAGGTAGACAACAAAGATGCTAAACTGACAGTTGACAGGTAGAAAACAAAGATGGTGTTCAGCGTTTTCCTGCTCAAATGAGCGGACTGTTAAAAATAAGAATCAGTGGATTACTTTTCACAAGTAAGATTTAACATTAACGTACTGTTGGTTGTATTTGATGAAAATTCACCAGCCGCCACTAATTATGATGCATTGTCATTTTAGGCAAAGTATGAGACAATACTTTCTTAACGAAAAATTGTAACCAGAAATAAGTCTTAAAGTAACAATATTCAAATACTAACATTGTTGGGTAAGACAGAATTAGTTTTTATTCTGAATCCAGTGAAACAGATTGGTGGTTTTAGCTGATATAAAGACTTTCAGGTGTTTATATATGTTTATGTTGAAGTATTTGGCAGATGCTTTTATCCAAAGTGACATACATCAAAAATACTTATAAAACAATCAGTTTAAGGGAAGAATGTAGAAGAAAATATTAATACAAAGTGTCAAGACATAATAAACTCTCTGCTGCTGCAGCAACAGAGATACAACCTATAGATATGTAATGTATTCATACATTGTTTATGTAGGATATACACATGTGTATATATAACCTAATCATATTGTTTCTTCAACTTAAAAATAGCTGACCATTTTTTTTCCCCTTCTCTGGGATTATATTCCCAGTTTTGATCTGGGACGTCTGGTCACTTATAGCATATAAGAATATTCTAGTACTGTGAAGCAAACTATGAATAATAAAACATGTGTCCTTTATCATATCTACACGTATGACAACAAGGTGGTGAAAATGAGTGGTATTCAGTGAGGTGAGATGAATGAAATGCGCTGACACTTCATTGTTTCTGCTAATTGAATTTCACCGAGTGGAGCGGATCACCACTCCAAGATGGCGGCCCCGCGTCTCGTCAGCGGCAGTAGGCAGTAGCACTCCATGCTGCGTACCCTTAGAACAGGGGTGCCCATTACGTCGATCGCGAGCTCCCAGTCGACCGCGGGGGGGTGTGTCAGTCGATCTCGAGCCAGCCTTTTAAAAAAAAATAGACCTAAAAATGAGTGATCATCAATCTTCACCAAGACGTCACTTAAATGACATTCACGGTACCGGAGGGTCTTGTGAGATGACGCTGGCTGCTGCAAGATCATTATTATGAAAATATGACCGAGAGGAAGGCGAGAAACACTTTTTATTTCAACAGACTCTTGCGCCGTACCTTCCGTCAAAACTCTAAAGGCCGACTGCACATTTCCTATCTTCACAATAAAAGCCCTGCTTCATGCTGCCTGCGCTAACTAAATACAGAGTCTCGGAAAACTGGCGTGCACAAGTGATCCCTCAGAAAGCTGGCGTGCACATCACTTGTGCACGCCAGCTTTCCGAGACTCTTATTTTGTTAGCGCAGGCAGCATGAAGCAGGGCTTTTATTGTGAAGATAGGAAATGTGCAGTCGGCCTTTAGAGTTTTGACGGAAGGGACGGCGCGAGAGTCTGTTGAAATAAAAAGTGTTTCTCGCCTTCCTCTCTGTCATTTTTTCATAATAATGAACTGGCAGCAGCCAGCGTCATCTCACAAGACCCTCGGGTGCCGTGAATGTCAATCAAGCAAGCTACGGAATTTGCCGCCATTGTTTTTCTTGTAAAGTGTATGGAAGCTGGATGAATTAGATGCCAAAAACCAACCACTTTCATGTGGTATTGTACAGAAAGGACAACTTTTTTTCTCCTCCATTTGAAAATGTGGGCGTTATCATCATTACTGTCTGATTCCAATCAATGCAAGTCATCAGAATCAGGTAATACACCAACTTATATTCTTGTATTCGTGAAAGAAAGACATCTATATGTGTTACACATGCTTGTATTATCATTAAACACATTTAACTTGTTTACAAAAATGTCTCTTTCATAAATAAATAAATATAAATGATATATATAAATGAGGTAGATCCCCTCGAGTTGGTCAATTGAAAAGTAGCTCGCCTGCAGAAAAAGTGTGGGCACTCCTGCCTTAGAACATGTCTATGATTGTATCTACTGTAATCATAGTTCTAGCTACAGTAGCTACTCTACTTGGAGCTATTTACAGTAATGTTAGTTACAATAATTCTAACTACCATGGCTATTGTAAACTCCAACTAGTGTAAGTAGTGTAACACAGGAGTAGAGAAGTGTAAGCACACAAATGAGCCAGTAATTACACAGACATATTGTTTAAAATACTAAGATGATGCTAGCAGAAAATGAGTAAAAGTAATAACTGCAAATATGAAGTACTATCATAAATCATAATAGAGAACATTAAAGTAATACATGCATTCACTTGTGTACCAATAGGCAGTAAAGATGTCTGAAGTAGTTCTACTGAAATGTACACGTATTTATCATGCACACATCATGTACTTATCATACACCCTCTGCTTTAATGTGAGACATGATTGACATAAAGTAGGTCAGCCATATTGATCTGATGTTTTTCAGCTTTTATTGAATTTTTAGTTACAGTTTAACTTCAAGTGTCACTGAATGACTATTTCCCCCCCCACCATTCTGTCATTCGCTGATGCAGCAATTCCTGGCTCATGTGATGTCTTCATAACTTTGCCCTCAATGCTTTTATCAGCTGACTACATCCCCCCCCCCTCCGCCCTGCAGGAACCCCACCCCCGGTATCATCATCAACAGGCCCAACGGCACCGACGTGTACAAGGGAGTCGTCAAGGACTACACTGCGGAAGTACGTGTCTAGCAATACTACATCCAGTCGGATGCTACACAATATACACACTTTGACTGTGTGTGTGTGTGTGTGTGTGTGTGTGTGTGTGTGTGTGTGCGTGTGTGCAGGCAGTGACTCCAGAGAACTTCCTGGCTGTACTTCGGGGTGAAGCTTCCAAGGTCAAAGGTGGCTCTGGTAAAGTGCTGGCGAGGCAAGTGATGAGAAACTATGACTATTTTATTTATGTCAATGTTTTAAAAAGTTTGATCTTGCCCCTTTTTATCTGTAGTGGTCCCAAAGATCACGTGTTTGTTTACTTCACTGACCATGGCGCACCTGGAATTCTGGGTTTCCCCAACGGCGAGGTAATAATGTAATTTTATTTGATTTTTGTTTGTTTTATTTATTATTATTACCTATTTTATTATGACTTAATGTTATTTTTTATTAATGTGACTATTATTCTGTTATGACTTATTTTGCTATTGTGACTGTATAATTATTCTCAATTAATCAATGTTTATTTATATAGCCCTAAATCACAAGTGTCTCAAAGGGCTGCACAAACCACACCGGCATCCTCGGTTCAGATCCCACATAAGGGCAAGGAAAAGTCACAAGCCAGTGGGATGTCAATGAGAATGACTATGAGAAACCTTGGAGAGGACCGCAGATGTGGGTGACCGGATGCAATGGACGTCGAGGGGGTCTAGCATAATATTGTGAAAGTCCAGTCCATAGTGGATCTAACATAATAGTGAGAATCCAGTCCATAGTGGATCTAACGTAATAGTGAGAATCCATTCCATAGTGGATCCAACATAATAATGAGTCCAGTCCGTAGTGGATCTAACATAATAGTGTGAGAGTCCAGTCCATAGTGGATCTAACTTAATAGTGTGAGAGTCCAGTCCATAGTGGATCTAACTTAATAGTGAGAGAGTCCAGTCCATAGTGGATCTAACATAATAGTGTGAGAGTCCAGTCCATAGTGGATCTAACATAATAGTGTGAGAGTCCAGTCCATAGTGGATCTAACATAATAGTGTGAGAGTCCAGTCCATAGTGGATCTAACATAATAGTGAGAGTCCAGTCCATAGTGGATCTAACATAATAGTGTGAGAGTCCAGTCCATAGTGGATCTAACATAATAGTGAGAGTCCAGTCCATAGTG
Source organism: Nerophis ophidion (assembly GCF_033978795.1). NCBI lineage: Eukaryota > Metazoa > Chordata > Actinopteri > Syngnathiformes > Syngnathidae > Nerophis > Nerophis ophidion. Next base: position 2,407,627 of record NC_084613.1, read on the forward strand.
GATCTAACATAATAGTGTGAGAGTCCAGTCCATAGTGGATCTAACATAATAGTGAGAGTCCAGTCCAAAGTGGTGCCAGCAGGAGACCATCCCGAGCGGATACGGGTCAGCGGTGCAGAGATGTCCCAACCGCTGCACAGGCGAGCGGTCCACCCCAGGTCCCGACTTTGGACAGCCAGCACTTCATCTGTGCCCCCCCCCCCCCCCTTCCCCCCCTCCACAAGGGAGAGGGGGGCAGAGCAGAAAAGAAAAACGGCAGATCAAACTCTGTAAATTTTGTCCGCCGTGTAATTTTATTTGGCCCTTGAGGCAATATCAAATTAACATTAGAGCTGGCCCGCTGGTATTATCAATCAATCAATCAATCAATGTTTACTTATATAGCCCTAAATCACTAGTGTCTCAAAGGGCTGCACAAACCACTACGACATCCTCGGTAGGCCCACATAAGGGCAAGGAAAACTCAAATCCAGTGGGAAATGATATCGCATTCACCGCTAATACTCATACTTGCCAACCCTCCCGATTTTTCCTGGGAGACTCCTGAAGTTCAGTGCCCCTCCAGAAATTCTCCCAGGGCAACCATTCTCCCCAATTTCTCCCGATTTCCACCCTGACAACAATATTGGGGGCGTGCCTTAAAGGCACTGCTTTTAGCGTTCTCTACAACCTGTCGTCGCGTCTGCTTTTCCTCAATGCAAGCAGCGTGCCGGCCAAGTCACATAATATATGCGGCTTGTACACACACACAAATGAATGTAAGGCATACTTGGTCAACAGCCATACAGGTCACACTGAGGGTAGGCGTGTAAACAACTTTAACACTATTACAAATATGCGCCACACTGTGAAACCACACCAAACAAGAACAAATACCCAGAGACCCTTGCAGCACTAACTGTTCCGGGACGCTACAATATACAACCCCTTGCTACCACCAAACCCCGCCCACCTCATTATTTTAGTTTCAAATTTATTAGCCTGTGGAAAAAGTTAATATAGATATTTACCTTAGAAGGCTGCAAATAGAAGAGGCATTCAATTTGTAATTTAATTTGTATTTAATATACCTTTGATGTTTTTTTGGAAGTTGATTTTGCACTATTAAGGTATATAATCGTTGCTTGTTCCATATTTAGTGTTAAACCAAATCAGTGTCGCAGACTGAGCAATAATTAACGTTTTATTCATGCCCAGCTTTTGCCAGGGCTTGAATGTTACAATCATTCATTATTGTTATTTTATTTTATATTCTCATAGTCATCATTGTCACTGTCACCGGGGTCCCACTGGGTGTGAGTTTTTCCTTGCCCTTATGTGGGCTCTACCGAGGATGTCGTTGTGGTTTGTGCAGCCCTTTGAGACACTTGTGATTTAGGGCTATATAAATAAACATTGATTGATATTTTCAAATGTATTATTAGCCTGTGGAAAAAAGTTTATTTTGCTATTCACCTCAGAAGGCTGCAAGTAGAAAAGAGGCATTAAATTTTTAATTGTATTTTATTTGATATGCCATTGATATTTTTTAATTATTAGTATTATTTGAAACTTAATTTTGCATGTCACTATAAAGTTATATTAGCCTTGCTTGTTCAATATTCAAAGCAAAACTTGTTTGGGTCCCTATTAAAAGGTTACTTTGTTCCAACCTTGGCCCGCGGCTTTGTTCAGTTTTAAATTGTTGGCCCACTCTGTATTTCAGTCTGACACCCCTGGGCTAGAGTATACAAATGACTTTTAAGATGGGACTTGAATGCTTCTATTGAGGTAGCCGGAGTTCTTTGAAGGCAGATTTCTTGCCAGGACATATGGTAGAATACAATCAGCAAGATAGGATGATTATTACTGTGCATTAAAAATGTTGTTTATGTTGCCATGTGTTGGAGTTTTAACTTCTTAAGCTATGAACATTTGCTGTTAACCGGTGTTCCCTCTAATTTTTCATGTGTGTGAGCAAACGCACAAACTCCCTGAGCACTCAGTGGAGCACATGTGAGCAACATCAGACGTGCACATTGAGGCCATACCCGTAGCACACCTGTCCCAAACTTGACTAAATAACAAGTTACATTTCTTATTATTCTAATCAAATGTCAGCACTGTGTGATCATTTTCTAATGCAAGTGTTTTGGCCCACTTGCAATGACAACATATTGTTTTTCAATGAGCTGTGTACTAGTATTGTGTGTCTGGGTGGGGGTCCTGCTTTGGAAATAATGTGCACCCCTTTCAGATATCGCATTTAGTTCCCATTCAAACATTCACATGTATAATGAGATGTACATTGCTGTAACTTTCCGTTTGTAAAATACATATATTTTTTATCAGTATTTTTTTATTATAATAACAGCATTTCAAGATTAATATTTATTAGGGATGCACCGAAATGAATATTTGTGGCCGAAGCCGAATAAAATTTAAACGCTTGGCCGAATACCGAATAATGAATGTAGTTTTTCACATTTTTTTTTATATTGCATAAATAGCCTGGAATAAATATTTAGACATGTTTTTCAAATAAAGTAATTTTTTATTGAATATTGAAATTTTTTTTGATATTCAAGTAGCCTTTGCTTTACAAAAAAAGCACAAAGTTTTTCATTTATATTAGGCCTTCAAACAAAACATGCATTCCAAAAAAAATAAAGTGCATTAAAGTGGATAAACCCACAACAAATGAATTATTGTCCTTTTGGCAAAAGTCTGCTTAGCCACAGTAGATATGCTAATAATGTAAACAGAAGGCTCAAGTAAATCTCAATTAAGTGTGTGCTTGTAACCTCATACACTTATACAGGTACACAACATATCCCAACGTCACTGGTTGGTTGATTGCGTCACCGCGTCAAAAAATTGCGTCACACGCCACTATTCGGCCTTGTTTTTAACTCATTCCACCGAAGGCCGAATGTGGCTTTTTTTTGCCATATTCGGCCGAATATATTCGGTTACCGATTAATCGGTGCATCCCTAATATTTATAAATTAGGATTTTTAATAAATGACAGTAGAATGAGCACACATGTCGTTACGCTCATAGTCTAACGACCTGGAATTCCACATAATGTGGGGTGTCGGAAATGTCCGACTTTTTGTGTGGCTGTAAACGCATCACTGGCTCAGTGCCATATGTGCATGTGTTGGCACAGGTGAGAAAGAGCAAGCGGCTGCTGTTCATATGAAGGATGGCCAGGTTGCTTTTGGTCTGGTTTGTACGGCAGCTTTTCGAGATAGAAATTGTTTATCAATGTTTTTGGTCATGTGTTTATAAAGAGTTTTGCTCAATAAAGTGATCGATGGAATTCACGTCCTCCTCAAACCGTCTCGACAGGCGTTACAATAATTGAACAGTGCTAAAAAAAAAAAAAACTGTTGTCTCTGTGGTGGCCTCTTGTCGTCAGTTACTTTGAAAATCGCTTTTTTAAATTTTTTTTAATTGGATTTTGTTGCTTGGCATAGATTTGCCGTGGGCAGAGGACTCGTGAGCAGCGTGCAATTGCACCTTGGAGCGAACATTAATGTTGACATCTTACATATGCAAAAAAAACCATGTTTAGGCCTGCATCACTATTTTATAACATTTCTAACAGCGAGCTCACATTCGCAAATAAGCTGAAATGCTGTATTAAAAGTGTATTAAAAATACTGTAATTACTTGAAATTGTTGTGCTTGCAGCTGCACGTCAAAGACCTCCAGGATACGATCAAGTACATGCACGACAATAAGAAGTACAAGAAGGTCTGTAGCCCACTGACACTGTGAGACTTTACAAGGAGGATCATTAATAGCTGCTGGTGTGTCAGATGGTGCTGTACATTGAAGCCTGCGAATCAGGATCCATGATGAACCATCTGCCGCATGACATCGATGGTGAGTCCACCTTCGACCACAAGAACGTGTCAGAATGATTCGGAATAATCCATAACATTGACTTTAACATGCAGATATTATTTACTATTATCGTATTTCATTGAGTTGCCACTGGGGCGCTAATTAATTTAAAACCTCTTCTTGCGCCGGCGCTTACCAAAGGCATGCGGTAAGTTTAGGCCTGCGCTTATAAATTTGAGTGTGATGTAAAGATACATACCATCATGAAAAGCACATTTGATTAAAAAAAACGTTATTATGGTCTTACCTTTACTTATAAATGAAGTCCATGCGCAGCTCCTTCTGATCAAAAGCATCGATAACTTGTTTATAGAAGTCTTCCTTATCTTTCTTCAGTTTTAAAAGTCTCTCTGTCTCGATGGAGATCTTCCTTTATTACCTCCTGCTTCGATTGAAAGTCCAGTTTAGAAAACTGTTTTATTTTAGATATGTAATCCTCCATGTTAAAAGTGAAAGCGAGAGGAAAAAATAGAGGATCGCTGCTCACTCTTGCTGCTTGTTGTCACTTCTTCTGCAGCCGAGTAGTCGCAAGAAGGATCACTAGCGCCCTCTACCACCAGGAGGCGGGAGTCATTTAATGACTCATATTTGACACACGCAGCTACGGTATATTAATAAAACATAGCTGCTTACTGTTCTTTTTAGCATATTCAATAGCTTGGAGCTTAAATCCTACTGAATAGCTCTTAATCTTCTTCCCTTTATGCGATTTCAAATGATTAAAATCAGCCTCCTCCATTTTGAAAATGATGACAGGTGAAGTGTCACTCGTGACGTGACAAGTTTGACCCGGTGGAAATTCTAGGCATATGCTAATTATTTTGCGAAACGAGTTTGACCCGGCGGAAATTCTAGACATGCTCTAATAAAAAATAATATTTTGCGAAATGAGTTTGACCCGGCAGTAATTAAAGGTAGGCACATACTATATACCCGGCGGCAATTCAAGGAAATACGGAATGTATCATTGATTAGATATCATTCATTGATTTTCATTTGTTTCAAAATGTCTGCTAAACAAGGTTTTTACTGATTTCAAATGTTTGTCGTCTTGTTCACGCTGCATCTTAAAACGCATGTATCGCTCTGTTACTTTTCCTTTGTAGTTTACGCCACCACAGCAGCCAACTCTCACGAGTCGTCGTATGCGTGCTACTTCGATGCTGAGCGCGACACGTACCTGGGAGACTGGTACAGCGTCAACTGGATGGAAGATTCTGACACGGTGTGCAAAGTTTGTTGTTATTTATTATTGTTCTTATGGATGTCCTGAGTCGATACCGGTCCGATGTCAGCAAAAAAGTACAAGTATCGGATTATATCAGCTTGCATTCAAATCTCCGATACATTTTTGTTGCTTGTGACGTCACGTACGGTTGCAGACAAACACTTGGCAAGGAAACAAACACTCAAGCAGTACTTAAGTCGCACTGAGCCACACTGCCTTTGAAATATTGACATTTTCCATGCCAACAAAGAAATACCTGATGATAAAAAACACTAAAATGTCAAGTACGGCTACCCTTTTCCTACATATGCTAGCTCGATGCTAATTTCCATTGTCTTTTACATATCTATGCTACTAATTAGCATTAGCGATTTTACATGCCGATTTTGAAAACACTCCAGATTTGGTAATTAAAACTACAAATAAGGTCAACTTTACTATAAGCTAGTGTGTATAAAGTGCAATACTTAAAGTATAAACAATTTATATAAGACTAGACTGGCATTCAGCTTCTTGGCAAGGACTACTTTATAGTTGGGCAACACACTACTGCCATCTAGTGTCTTGGAAGGCAAAAGCTACAATTAAAACAATTTGAAAACTAAATATAACTGGACAGCACAGTTATCATAAACTGCTTTTTTTCAAATGTTACCTTTTTAAAAAGTTGATTTTGTTTTTTCTAAACATTAGCATTTGTTAACAAACACAAAATAACCGGGAATTGGTACCGAATCGTAGGGCTGGGCAATATAGCTGAACACTATCGCAATATCGGTTATCGATAATTCATATTATTTTTTATGACCTATAAAAAACAGGGATCAGGAGAAAAATATATTAAATGTAAAAAAATGTATTGGGAATGTAACCTTCTTATAATTCACTCAGCTATCAAGAATAGAACTCACTAAATCAACTTAAGCACAATTCTAAAATCCCATTGAACACTTAACAATAACATCTTAAAATGGAGGTGCAAAACTAAGGAATATGTAAGAAATGCTTAATAAAGTGTAAGAAAATAGTGTGAAAATGTAAAGTATTTTCTGCAGGTTTAGTCCCAGGAAGTTACAGCGGTGCGGGCAGTTAAGATGGTGTGCTATTACTGGTCTTGGTGGGGACGAGTGCCGTGCGTCATTTACAGACCACATTGGTCTCGCTACGGTCGTTTGAAAAAGATCTGCCATACTGTCGAGTTGACCTTTCCTGTTTTATCCACAATTTCTTCCTTTTTACTTTCTCTCCTCTCTCCGTGCAAAGTATCAACCGCGAGACAACAAGATGGTGCAACCAAACTTGATAGTTGATACTGTTTTCTATTATCTGGCGTTTTGATAATTTCCTGCATTGTTCCGTCACCAGAGAGCGAGTGCCTTTGTTCATGCAACCAACCTTGCTTTCTAACTTCCGGTTTCTTTTGGCGAAGAAAAAGAAAAAAAATTGAACGTTTTATCAAACACATTTTTTATTGATATTGATTAGAATTATCGCTACATATCTTGATATAGTTTTATCGTCTAAACCCATCCCTGATCGCGTATACTGTTTTTTTCCGGGCTATAAGGCGCACTTAAAATCTTTTTTGTTTTTCTCAAAAATCGACAGTGTGCTTTATAAGGAATACGTTTGGTTGAGCTCACCCACTCCAAAGCTATTTTATTTGATACATGGTGTAATAAGTGTGACCAGTAGATGGCAGTCAAGCACAATAGAGCAGGGGTCACCAACACGGGGCCCGCAGGCACCAGGTCGCCCGTAAGGACCAGATGAGTCGCCCGCTGGCCTGTTCTAAAAATAGCTCAAATAGCAGCACTTACCAGTGAGCTGCCTCTATTTTTTTTTATTTATTAGCAAGCTGGTCTCGCTTTACTCGACATTTTTAATTCTAAAAGAGACAAAACTCAAATAGAATTTGAAAATCCAACAAAATATTTTAAAGACTTGGTCTTCACTTGTTTGAATAAATTTATTTTTTTACTTTGCTTCTTATAACTTTCAGAAAGAGAATTTTAGAGAAAAAATACAACCTTAAAAATGATTTTAGGATTTTTAAACACATCTTTTTACCTTTTAAATTCTTTCCTCTTCTTTCCTGACAATTTAAATCAATGTTCAAGTAAATAATTTTTTTTTTTGTGAAGAATAATAAATACATTTTAATTTAATTCTTCATTTTAGCTTCTGTTTTTTCGACGAAGAGTATTTGTGAAATATTTCTTCAAACTTATTATTTAAATTCAAAATTATTCTGGCAAATCTAGAAAATCTGTAAAATCAACTTTAAATCTTATTTCAAAGTCTTGAATTTCTTTTAAAATTTTTGTTCTGGAAAATCTAGAAGAAATAATGATTTGTCTTTTGTTAGAAATATAGCTTGGTCCAATTTGTTATATATTCTAACAAAGTGCAGATTGGATTTTAACATATTTAAAACATGTCATCAAAATTGTAAAATTAATCTTAGTCAGGAAAGATTACTAATGATGTTCCATAAATTCTTTTTTAAATTTTTTCAAAAAGATTCGAATTAGCTAGTTTTTCACTTCTTTTTTTCGGTAGAATTTTGAATTTTAAAGAGTCGAAATTGAAGAAACTGTTTTGTTTCGCAATATTATGCAAAAGCAACTCTTCTTACCTTCTGGTACCTGCTGTTCTGTATTTGGGATCTGCATAAATCCTGAAAAATTGTGCGCTAACGCAGTAGTTAATGAGCTTTGTCTTTTTCTCCATCTTTTTGTTATGGGACATTCATCCTCCACTGTTGCCATTTGTAATATAAAGTAGTGTAAAGTTCTTACTTACATCTGTCAGTAAACTCGCCATGAAAGCACTAAAACATACCGGTGTAGTGACTTGACATTATTCACCCGAGGAAATTTAGTTAGGAGTTTCGGTCGGACGTATTTTCACGGGACACATTTCCTGTGTTGTTTCCGGATAAGGAGATGCTGCTCCGTTATGTGTGAATGTCATTAAAACAGTTAGCGCCATCTTTTGACACTTCTTCTACTCCCATCCTTGCACGCTACACCGCTACAACAAATATGACGGGGAGAAGACGCTGTCCAAGTGGAGGCACGTATATAAGAGCGGCCACAAAACGGCGCATCCTGAAGCGACTGTCAGAAAGTTATTTGAAGATGATGTGTAAAACCTCATCTATGCAACCACCATCACATGTTATGTAGACCACAAGGAAATATTTTACATTTAGAAAAAAAATATAATGTGACTCTTTTAATGCGCCATATAATCCGGTGCACCTAATATATGAAAAAAGATTTAAAAAAATAGACCATTCATGGGCAGTGCGCCTTATAATCCGGTGCGCTTTATGGTTTTGAAAATATGCTAATTCCTGCTGATACCCTATTTCAGGGTTTTTCAACCTTTTCTGAGCCAAGGCTCATTTTTTCATTTGGAAAAAAAAAAAGAAAAAACCCAGGGGCACACCACCAACAAAAAACAAAAAAAAATGAAACTCAGCAGCCGATATTGAAAGTAAAAAGTCGTTTCCGCAATTGTTGGATATGAATTCAAACCATAACTAACCATGCATCACTTTAACTCTTGTCTCAAAGTAGGAGTACTGTGATGAACTGTCACATCACCCCCTGACTTATTTGAACTTTTTGGGTTTTTTCCTGTGTGCAGCATTTTAGTTCTTGTCTTGTGCTCCTACTTTTGGTGTTGATTGACATGGAATGTAAGCTGTAAGTCTTTGCGCTCGTCCAGCAATCTGTTTTTGTTTACTTTGCAGCCAGTTCAGTTTTAGCTTCGTTTTGCATCGCCATCCCCAAGCTTCAATGCCTTTTTCTAAGCGGCACTCGACTTTTGTTTATTTTTGGTTTAAGCGTTAGACACCCTTTTACCTGCAAACCATCGTCGACGTTCCCGACACCTACACAGCAATTAGCTACCTGCTGATATGTATGAGTATTACACGGTTACTCTGTCGAACTCCAGACACTCAACAACGGCACATTTGCGGATTTTGGATTGATTGATTGAGACTTTTTAGTATACACCCCTTTCAGTATATCTATATATATTGCACAGTACAGTACATATTCCGAACCATTAACTCCTAAATGGTAACACCCCAATAAGTTTTTCAACTTGTTTAAGTCGGGGTCCACGTTAATCAATTCATGGTAGTTGATTATAATTACTGATTTGCAAAACATATTTTTAACCCAATTTGGTTAAATTAAAGGCCTACTGAAATGAGATGTTCTTATTTAAACGGGGATAGCAGCTCCATTCTATGTGTCATACTTCATCATTTCGCCATATTGCCATATTTTTGCTGAAAGGATTTAGTAGAGAACATCCACGATAAAGTTTGCAACTTTTGGTGGCTAATAAAAAAGCCTTGCCTGTACCGGAAGAAGCAGACGATGTGCGCGTGACGTCACGGGTTGTGGAGCTCCTCACATCCTCACATTGTTTACAATCATGGCCACCAGCAGCGAGAGCGATTCGGACCCAGAAAGCGACGATTCCCCCATTAATTTGAGGGAAGATGAAAGATTTGTGGATGAAAGTGAGTGTGAAGGACTAGAAAAAAAAAGGCTATACAGGGGGAGCGATTCAGATGTCATTAGAAAAATTTACTAGGATTATTCTGGAAAATCCCTTATCTGCTTATTGTGTTACGAGTGTTTTAGTGAGATTATATGGTCGTACCTGTACAACCTGAAGGTCGGCCCCGCACCTTTCTTCAGCACCAGTCGACAGGTGGTGGTGATGCCCATCTCTGCCATTCGCTAGGGACCCTCTTCGTAACACGATCTTTCGAAATGATCGCTGCATAATATACTGTACTTTGTGTGTGTGGTCCAATTCAACTGTCTTCGCTTGACCGCTCTGTTCCATAGTAAAGCTTCACCGTCATCTTTCGGGAATGTAAACAATGAAACACCGGCTGTGTTTGTGTTGCTAAAGGCGGCCGCCATACATCGCTTCCCACCTGCAGCGTTCTTCTTTGATGTCTCCAATATTCATTGAACAAATTGCAAAAGATTCAGCAACACAGTTGTCCAGAATACTGTGGAATTATGCGATGAAAACAGATGACTTATAGCTGGGAACGGTGTTGGAACAAAATGTCCTCTACAATGCGTGAGTGACGTCACTCGCATACCGCGACGTTTCAGCAGGATACTTTGGCGCGAAATTTTAAAATTGCAATTTAGTAAACTAAAGTGGCCGTATTGGCTTGTGTTGCAAAGTTAAGATTTCATCATTGATATATAAACTATCAGACTGCGTGGTCGCTAGTAGTGGCTTTCAGTAGGACTTTAAATCTCCCACGGCACACCAAACAATATCTCACAGTACACTAGTGTGTGCGCAGCACAGTGGTTGAAAAACACTGCCCTATTTGATCCAGTATGTACATTGCAGAGGAAGTGGAAAAGTAGTAAGGGCACACCCCTAATTGTTCTGACTAATCAAGCTTGTGACCATGTGGTTTGTTGTTGTGATGTTTGCGTGCCAGGAGGATCTGTCCAAGGAGACTCTGCTGAAGCAGTTCAAGATTGTGAGGAGTCACACCAACAGCAGCCACGTGCAGCAGTTTGGAAACAAAGTGAGGCAACACACTTTCACTTCACCTCTCAGTCCTTCTCATCCAGGGCCGTATCGGACTTACTGTATCTTTGCCCTCAGGGGGCCACTTCTAACACTGAATGATCTTTTTACACAATTGCCTATGTTTTTGATTGAGTTTTTTTATGCACAATATATATAAAAAAAACGACCGGTCATGTCAGTCGCAAAAATGTTACCGTAAAATTTAGTTTTTTTTTTCCAGCATGTTACTGTAAATGGAAAAAAACAGTACCACTGTTTTTCACGGTACAAAACTGGCAGCTCAGTTGATAGTTTTACTGTAAAATTGTCTGTTTTTTGTTATTTACTGTAAATATAAAACTGCATTTTTACGGTAAAATTCTGGCTACTTAGCAGCCGGATTTTACCGTAGAAACGACAAGTGTAGATTTTTAGCGTGGACTATTGTGAATAGCAAAATAGTGCCTCCGTTATTTACTAGCAGCTCAGTTGCCTGCAGTTTATTGTCAAAAACCAGTGGTAGTGAAGTGAATTATTTATATAGCGCTTTTCTCTAGTGACTCAAAGCGCTTTACATAGTGAAAGCCAATATCTAAGTTACATTTAAAGCAGTGTGGGTGGCACTGGGAGCAGGTGGGTAAAGTGTCTTGCCCAAGGACACAACGGCAGTGACTAGGATGGCGGAAGCGGGAATCGAACCTGCAACCCTCAAGTTGCTGGCACGGCCACTCTACCAACCGAGCTATACCGCCCCACATATGTACTGTTTGTTTATGTACAGCAGGGGTGTCCAAACTTTTTCCACTAAGGGCCACACATGCGGGGGCCATTTAGATATTTTTCATTTTCAAACAATAACAAAATATATGGATTTTTAAAATGTATTTTACCTTTTAAGGGTCCCGGGGACCATAAAAGGTCTCAGTTATTAAAATGTTAAAAAAATGAGTAATATTTGTATTATAGTTTTTTATTTAACGCTTACAGTAAATCTCTATATTAACTTAAAAAAAAAAAGGTTTTATGGCTTTTCTGTCCCAAAAAAAATTGCTTTTATAGTAAAACTGAAATATGCGGTATTTAGTAACTAGAGCCCTAAAAGATCAATAATGCAGGACAACATAGATTTTAATTCTTTATTTTTGAGTAATCACAGTGAAAAGAGAAATAAAATACCACTAAATATATTTGGGATACAAAAGGTGCCCCACTCATAAAGTGATACATTTTTATTAGGTTTTTTTTTTTTTACTTTCAACACTTACATTATGAGAACTTCTTCAGATATATTGTTGATTTCCCGTTTAAACTATTATTTTGTTTGCTTTATGCTCTTTTGTCAAAGAAAATGTTTGTTTTTATATGGCAACTACACAATATATGCAATATTTACCACATAAAACATTTTAAAGTGAAATATTTGAACCGATTGGAGCTTTGAAAATAATTCATTATAACGGATTATTTTGTCATTTTTTGTTTGAGCAATGGCAAAAAAATAAATGATTGATTGATTGAAAGTTGTAATTAGTAGATTGCACAGTACAGTACATATTCCGTACAATTGACCACTAAATGGTAACACCCCAATAAGTTTTTCAACTTGTTTATGTCGACGTTAATCAATTCATGGTAAAATAAAGACTAAAGAAAAAAAAACAGCCTGCATTGCAGTTTTGTGTCAAAATTGCATTTTTTTCTCGATAGATTTCAGCGCATTCCAATAATTTAAATGTTCTTTTTTATTTTTGCAATCGCATTTCCAGAATGTGTGGGGCTGGTAAACAATTAGCTGCAGGCCGCACTTTGGACACCCCTGATGTACAGTAAAATGCTGTAAAACTACAGTAATGTTTATAACATCGCTGTCAAATCTATTTATAAAATTTGACAATTTGATGAATAACTTGTTTTGAAGTCATCAGTCAAGCAGAGAAAAAGTATTAATTAAAACATTGTGATCATATATTTGTTACATTATATTTGTTTGAAAAATATGCGATTGCATTGAGTCCATGTATTGTTTCTCTCACAATTGGAAAAAACTCATCCATTTAGTACGAAAATAGAAAGTACTTTAATGATGCCTTGTTATTTGCAGGCTTTCGAGGGCCAAATAAAATGATGTGGCCCCCGGGCCTTGACTTTGACACAGTGTCCTAAAGCTTCCGCTCGCTTCTCCTCTTCCCGTCCAGACTTTGGCACACATGAAGGTGGCGGCCTTCCAGGGCGAGCCCAAGACCGGGACCCCGCCCAAGCCCAGGGCCCCCCTGCCGCCCGTGGCCCACCTGGACCTGACGCCCAGCCCGGACGTTCCTCTGGCCATCCTCAAGAGGAAGCTGATGGCCTCCAATGACATCTTGGACGCCAGGAAGCTCTTGGCAGAAATCGACTCTCACTTTAAGGTCAGCGCCATCTTTATTATTTACATTAAACCCTGCAGCAGGTGTTCATACTCAGAGCCAACTTCTGTTTCATTGATTGCAGCTTTTTAAATACTTCTTAATTTCTTTATGCTGTTGTTTATTAAACATCTGACTTATTTGTCATTTCTACATCAGGGGTCTTCAAAGGGGGTCTTACAGATTATTTAAAAAATTACAGTAATACTTGGAGTTCACATGGTAATACTTGGAGTTCACATGGTAATACTTGGAGTTCACATGGTAATACTTGGGGTTCACATGGTAATACTTGGAGTTCACGTGGTAATACTTGGAGTTCACGTGGTAATACTTGGAGTTCACATGGTAATACTTGGAGTTCACATGGTAATACTTGGAGTTCACATGGTAATACTTGGAGTTCACATGGTAATACTTGGGGTTCACATGGTAATACTTGGAGTTCACATAGTAATACTTGGAGTTCACATAGTAATACTTGGAGTTCACATGGTAATACTTGGAGTTCACGTGGTAATACTTGGAGTTCACATGGTAATACTTGGGGTTCACATGGTAATACTTGGAGTTCACATGGTAATACTTGGAGTTCACATAGTAATACTTGGAGTTCACATGGTAATACTTGGAGTTCACATGGTAATACTTGGAGTTCACATGGTAATACTTGGAGTTCACATGGTAATACTTGGAGTTCACGTGGTAATACTTGGAGTTCACGTGGTAATACTTGGAGTTCACGTGGTAATACTTGGAGTTCACGTGGTAATACTTGGAGTTCACATGGTAATACTTGGAGTTCACATAGTAATACTTGGAGTTCACATGGTAATACTTGGAGTTCACATGGTAATACTTGGAGTTCACGTAGTAATACTTGGAGTTCACGTGGTAAAACTCGGAGTTCACGTGGTAATACTTGGAGTTCACGTGGTAATACTTGGAGTTCACATGGTAATACTTGGAGTTCACATAGTAATACTTGGAGTTCACATGGTAATACTTGGAGTTCACATGGTAATACTTGGAGTTCACGTAGTAATACTTGGAGTTCACGTGGTAAAACTCGGAGTTCACGTGGTAATACTTGGAGTTCACATGGTAATACTTGGAGTTCACGTGGTAATACTTGGAGTTCACGTGGTAATACTTGGAGTTCACGTGGTAATACTTGGAGTTCACATGGTAATACTTGGAGTTCACGTGGTAATACTTGGAGTTCACATGGTAATACTTGGAGTTCACGCGGTAATACTTGGAGTTCACATGGTAATACTTGGAGTTCACGTGGTAATACTTGGAGTTCACGTGGTAATACTTGGAGTTCACGCGGTAATACTTGGAGTTCACGCGGTAATACTTGGAGTTCACGCGGTAATACTTGGAGTTCACGCGGTAATACTTGGAGTTCACGCGGTAATACTTGGAGTTCACGCGGTAATACTTGGAGTTCACGCGGTAATACTTGGAGTTCACGTGTTAATACTTGGAGTTCACGCGGTAATACTTGGAGTTCACGCGGTAATACTTGGAGTTCACGCGGTAATACTTGGAGTTCACGCGGTAATACTTGGAGTTCACGCGGTAATACTTGGAGTTCACGCGGTAATACTTGGAGTTCACGCGGTAATACTTGGAGTTCACGCGGTAATACTTGGAGTTCACGCGGTAATACTTGGAGTTCACGCGGTAATACTTGGAGTTCACGCGGTAATACTTGGAGTTCACGCGGTAATACTTGGGGTTCACGCGCTAATACTTGGGGTTCACGCGCTAATACTTGGGGTTCACGCGCTAATACTTGGGGTTCACGCGCTAATACTTGGGGTTCACGCGCTAATACTTGGGGTTCACGCGCTAATACTTGGGGTTCACGCGCTAATACTTGGGGTTCACGCGCTAATACTTGGGGTTCACGCGCTAATACTTGGGGTTCACGCGCTAATACTTGGGGTTCACGCGCTAATACTTGGGGTTCACGCGCTAATACTTGGGGTTCACGCGCTAATACTTGGGGTTCACGCGCTAATACTTGGGGTTCACGCGCTAATACTTGGGGTTCACGCGCTAATACTTGGGGTTCACGCGCTAATACTTGGGGTTCACGCGCTAATACTTGGGGTTCACGCGGTAATACTTGGGGTTCACGCGCTAATACTTGGGGTTCACGCGGTAATACTTGGGGTTCACGCGCTAATACTTGGGGTTCACGCGCTAATACTTGGGGTTCACGCGCTAATACTTGGGGTTCACGCGGTAATACTTGGAGTTCACGCGCTAATACTTGGGGTTCACGCGCTAATACTTGGGGTTCACGCGGTAATACTTGGGGTTCACGCGGTAATACTTGGAGTTCACGCGGTAATACTTGGGGTTCACGCGGTAATACTTGGGGTTCACGCGGTAATACTTGGAGTTCACGCGGTAATACTTGGAGTTCACGCGGTAATACTTGGAGTTCACGCGGTAACACTTGGAGTTCACGCGGTAACACTTGGAGTTCACGCGGTAACACTTGGAGTTCACGCGGTAACACTTGGGGTTCACGCGGTAACACTTGGGGTTCACGCGGTAACACTTGGGGTTCACGCGGTAACACTTGGGGTTCACGCGGTAACACTTGGGGTTCACGCGGTAACACTTGGGGTTCACGCGGTAACACTTGGGGTTCACGCGGTAACACTTGGGGTTCACGCGGTAACACTTGGGGTTCACGCGGTAACACTTGGGGTTCACGCGGTAACACTTGGGGTTCACGCGGTAACACTTGGGGTTCACGCGGTAACACTTGGGGTTCACGCGGTAACACTTTGGGTTCACGCGGTAACACTTTGGGTTCACGCGGTAATACTTGGGGTTCACGCGGTAACACTTGGGGTTCACGCGGTAACACTTGGGGTTCACGCGGTAACACTTGGGGTTCACGCGGTAATACTTGGGGTTCACGCGGTAACACTTGGAGTTCACGCGGTAACACTTGGAGTTCACGCGGTAACACTTGGAGTTCACGCGGTAATACTTGGAGTTCACGCGGTAATACTTGGAGTTCACGCGGTAATACTTGGAGTTCACGCGGTAATACACGCGGTAATACTTGGGGTTCACGCGCTAATACTTGGGGTTCACGCGGTAATACTTGGGGTTCACGCGGTAATACTTGGAGTTCACGCGGTAATACTTGGAGTTCACGCGGTAATACTTGGAGTTGTGATTTATTTGTATTTTTATTGTGAACATGAATTTTCCTCGTCTTCAGGTCCGAGAGATGCTGGCGGCCAGCATGCGACGCATCGCCGAGGCGGTGACGGGCGACGCGGCGGAGGCGGAGCAAGTGATCAACGAGAGACGAGATCTGACCGAGCACGACTGCTACCGGACCAGCGTGGACCACTACAAGCACACCTGCTTCAACTGGAACAAAGCTGAGGTAGAAGAAGCTCCGGCTGCTTATTGGCTGCTTTTAATGCTTTTTTAAACCACGTCTTCTCCTTGCTTGGTGGAAAAATCCAACATTTTGAGACACTTTCCCATTAAACACAAAGCAAAAGTGTCCTCTTGCTGCATTTAAAATCTCTTGTTGTTGTTGTGTTACAGTACGAGTACGCGCTGAGACATCTGTATGCTCTCCTCAACTTGTGCGAGCGAGGATACGCCGCCGCCAGGTAGCCATACATTTTCTTTTTTATGCCTCTCGTGTTATGGATGTTAAGACGTAGACTCACATTTTATTACTATTGTTTTTGTTCAACTCTTATTGTGAAGGGAGAATCCTATTAAGGCCCAAGCTGTTTTTGTATTTCTCTTTGCTATTTGGGCTTATTAGACCCTAATTAGAATAAAAACTAAGAATCATCTTTTGATATGATATACTTAGTCCATAAGTACACAAACGTGTAATTCATGTTTAGTAACATGCTAATTCTTATTTTTAAACTTTCTTTCCAAATTGCATTGTATCTTATACTCTTCTGACACCACCAGATGTCAGTATAAGTGTCCACATAAGTGGCCATAAGACCCCAATTCAGTAGTCTACACAATTTTGGAAATGAGAGCTAAAAGGTGCTATCCACGCATGTGGCCACTAAGCCTTTAGACCAGTGGTGTCAAACATACGGCCCAAAGGGCCGAATCAGGCCCGCGAACAAGTTTTGTTGGGCCCGTGGGATGACTTTGCTAAGTATAAAAATGAGCCAAAATGTGTGAATGAAAGAAACTGCTGTTCTAAATGTGTCCACTAGATGTTGCATTAGCAATTCTTTGTATCTTTCTAGATGATGCTAAATACTGTATTTGCTTGAATTGCCGCCGGGGCGCTAATTATTTTAAAACCTCTTCTCACTCCAGCACTTACCAAAGGCATGCGGTAAATTTAGGCCTGCGCTTAAAAATTTGAGTGTGATGTAAGGATACCATCATGAAAAGCACATTTAATAAAAAACACGCTATTATGGTCTTACCTTTACTTATAAATGAAGTCCATGCGCAGCTCCTTCTGATCAAAAGCATCGATAACTTGTTTATAGAAGTCTTCCTTATCTTTCTTCAGTTTTAAAAGTCTCGATGGAGATCTTCCTTTATTACCTCCTGCTTCAATTGAAAGTCCAGTTTAGAAAACTGTTTTATTTTAGATATGTAATCCTCCATGTTAAAAGTGCAAGCGAGAGGAAAAAATAAACGCTTGCTGCTTGTTGTCACTTCTTCTGCAGCCGAGTAGTCGCAAGAAGGATCACTAGCGCCCTCTACCACCAGGAGGCGGGAGTCATTTAATGACTCATATTTGACACACGCAGCTACGGTATATTAATAAAACATAGCTGCTTACTGTTCTTTTTAGCATATTCAATAGCTTGGACCTTAAATCCTACTGAATAGCTCTTAATCTTCTTCCCTTTATGCGATTTCAAATGATTGAAATCAGCCTCCTCCATTTTGAAAATGATGACAGGTGAAGTGTCACTCGTGACGTGACGAGTTTGACCCTGCGGAAATTCTAGATATGCACTAATAAAAATAATATTTTGCGAAACCAGTTTGACCCGGCGTTAATCCTGAGCCGGCGCTAATGCTAAGCATGCGCTAATTATTTTGCGAAACGAGTTTGACCCGGCAGTAATTCTAGGCAGGCGCATACTATATACCCGGCGGCAATTCAAGGAAATACGGTATGAAATAAAAATAAAAAAAACCACATGAAGCTAGTGCACCAATCCAGGAAAATTAGCAAAATACATAACATCCTGTAATTTTATTTGGATATTATTTTTTTATCTTGATTGAAAACGAACACCACTGATGAACATTATCACATCATTTATTCAGAAAGTATACATTTTATTACAAATACAGATTACTATTAACCGCAACATGTTATTGTACAAAAAAAAAAACATGATTTGTACATTTTCATAATGTACTTGTTCTGTTTTTAAACAAAGAAAACAATCTGAAGTTGTCTTTATTTTGTCGTGATTTTACCAGTCCGGCCCAGTTAGAAGTAGATCTTTCTCCATGTGGCCTCCATCTAAAATGACTTTGACACGGATGCTCTAGAGAGTATTGTTGTAAAGGGCGGAAGAGGAAGTGTTGGACCAGTTATCCTGTGGGATCAGGGAAGTTGGCGAATGAAGCCGTGGGCAAAACATAAAGTGGGAGTTATTATTGTGTATTAGTGGACTCACTCTGGTGTGTGTGTGTGTGTGTGTGTGTGTGTGTGTGTGTGTGTGTGTGTGTGTGTGTGTGTGTGTGTGTGTGTGTGTGTGTGTGTGTGTGTGTGTGTGTGTGTGTGTGTGTGTGTGTGTGTGTGTGTGTGTGTGTGTGTGTGTGTGTGTGTGTGTGTGTGTGTGTGTGTGTGTGTGTGTGTGTGTGTGTGTGTGTGTGTGTGTGTGTGTGTGTGTGTGTGTGTGTGTGTGTGTGTGTGTGTGTGTGTGTGTGTGTGTGTGTGTGTGTGTGTGTGTGTGTGTGTGTGTGTGTGTGTGTGTGTGTGTGTGTGTGTGTGTGTGTGTGTGTGTGTGTGTGTGTGTGTGTGTGTGTGTGTGTGTGTGTGTGTGTGTGTGTGTGTGTGTGTGTGTACACACACAGCATCCAGCTGGCCATGGACTCCGTGTGTCACTTCAGCAAGTAACACCGACAGATGAAAGCTGCTTCCTGGTATGATGCTGGACACTATTATTGCTTGTGAACTGATTAACACTTTTTTTCTCCTTGATGTTTTTTTTTTTTAAGATGAATTGCACTTTTCCCGTGTGAATAACTTTTTAATGATCGCTGCTTTGGATGTGTTTTTATCAGCTTTTATGTGATAATGCCTGATTGTAAAAAGTCCAACAAAAACAAACTGAATGTTTACCGAAGCAAACCTCCTTGAATTAAAATCTGTCAGACAAAGACTTTTTTTTTTTTTCCTGTGTACTTTCAACATGTCATCAATCATGTCACTAAATATATATCAAATATTCTAACGCAGCCCTCAGTAATTTGGTGGGTTTTTTTTACAAAAGGTGTCTGCAAATTCTATTAAAAATTAAAGCTGCAAGCAGCGATGGACGGGACCGACTTTTGCTGGTGTTTCCTGCCTTTACCCATTCAACATATCTTTACCTGCACATTACCTACCTTCTCTGTATCCTGGGGTCACACTGGTGCTTCTTTCTTTCACTCATACATGCTGGTGCTTCATGCCATCACCCAGACAACATATCTTTACCTGCACATTACCTACCTTCTCTCTATCCTGGAGTCAAACTGGTGCCTCCTTCTTTCACCTAGTCAACATATCTTTACCTGCACATTACCTACCTTCTCTGCATCGTGTGGTCAGGCTGGTGCTTCCTGCTTTTAAGCAACCATCTTGAGACGGCAGCAGCGCAGCACTTCTTTGAAGGCTCGTAAAATAAAACCCGGAGCAGTTAGAGAAACTCTTTGCGCAACTTTTAATCAGAAGGGTTCAATCTCTTTCCTTTGCGAGTTTGAAGCCGACACAACAAACGCGCTCAGAGGAGATAATGTTACAAAAAAGGTGATGGGTTTTTACAAAACTTTTGTTTTGAAGGGGTGATTGCCAACTTCCTGTTGAGTTTTGCTGAAGGATGTCAATTAATGAAATGTAGGTCTAAGTGAGACCTACATAGAGGTTTTTTTCATGTCTTTACGACATTCCTACCGGAAGTTACAAGCAGTTTTGTCTGTGTTTTCTTCCCAAGAGCAGTTATGTCAGTGTTTTATTCCTAGGTGGCGCTAGAGCGCAATTTTGAGTTCTGGGGCTTGGTTTTTTAATTAAATCGCAGTTTTCACCAGTCCTGATGTGTGTGTCCAGTTTGGTGAGTTTTGAAGCATTTAAAGGGGATCAAATTACAGCTCATAGAGGCAAAAATGACATTTTTTAGGAAACTTTTGTTTTGAAGGGGTTTTTGCCAACTTCTTGTTGATTTTTGCTGAAGGAAATCAGTGTATGAAATCTAGGTCTAAGTCAGAGCTACATAGAGGTTTTTGTTTCATGTCTCTACAACATTCCTAACGGAAGTTACAAGCAGTTTTGTCTGTGTTTTTTCCTAGGGGGTGCTAGAGCGCACTTTTAAGATTTGGGTTTTGGTTTTTTAAATAGATCGCAATTTTCGCCAGTCCTGATGTGTTAAATTTGGTGAGTTTTGAAGCATTTTAAGGGGGTCAAATTACAGCTCAAAGAGGCGGCGGTATAATAATAAAACCTTAGAAATACAATAAGGTCCTCTGTCCCAAAGGGACATTCGGTCCCTAAAAATGGCCAGGATATGATTTAATAAATAAGATTGTTAATCTTCACCTAAATACAGTGATAGAAATGCACAAAAATTTGATTGACATCTGAATTTGCAATACTTATTCATTCCCATTCTAAATTTAACCATTTTTCATTTTTTAAATATCTATTTAAGAATACATTTTAAAGCCACCTCCATGCAACCTGAAAGAGCTTTTCTTACCTCTAACCTGCTTTGAAAAAGTTTCATTTATGCCCAGGCAGCAAAAAGCAGCCAATACCAAATGAAATGTATTTATTATCCAAAAATTGTGACTTTTGTGTGAAGAATGTCAACTGTGAAGGCTGCTTCCTGTATATTTGTAACTACTGTATGTATCACTCATGATGTATTATTCTAACTCCGGCTGTCAAAGGCCTGCGGGATGACTTTGCCAAGTATAAAAATGAGCCAAAATTTTTCTATTAAAAAACTGCTGTTCTAAATGTGTCCACTAGATGTCGCAATAGCAATTCTTTGTATCTTTGTAGATGCTACATATGTACAAAAAAATAAACCACATGTTTATATATTTTCCCAACATAAAACTATGATGTTTAATGCAACACACTCAGTTTTAAGAAGGCTTAATCAACTGAACCAGGATGCTGTATTTCTTCTTCTTTTTGATTTCCGACAGACTAAACACATCTTAGGTGTGTTGCTGCCCTCTGCTGGCCTTTATTCGGTCTATTAGAAATGGGATACTCTTAAACATTTTCTTCCAAAAGAGGGCCCCTTTATAAACTATTTTACAGAGTTTAATATATTTTACCAATGCTGTTTCAACAGTACTAAATTAAATACCATAAATAAGTTTTTATTGTTGACCCGCAACACATTGTTGAAAAAAATAAAACAGCAGTAAGAATGTGTTGAACATGATCATGTGATTGCGCCTTTACTTGTTCCATTGTACGCTTTTATTTTGGACTGCTGTGCACCAGGAAGTGACGTATCACTGCCTATCAATATGATTTCATTTTTTTATTTTTCATTTTTAAATACGTATACATAATGATAACGAGAAAGATGGAGGAAGACCGCCCCCACTAGCACCCGGCCCCCCACCACCCACCCCCACCCCCGGGGAGCAGGGCGCAGCCCACACCAGACCACCCCACCCGGGTCGGCCGCCACAGGACCACCCAGCGCAGGGTTGCGGGAACCACCCAACCCCACCCGCAGGGACCCCAACGATGGAGATGGAACAACCAGCAACTGTGGGGGGGAAATTATAATAATAATAATTAATATATAAAAAATAAATAAATAAATGAAATAATAATTTAATTATATGTATATATATATATATATTTTTTTTTACATATATACACATATACATACACACATACATGCACCTATGCAACACATATATGTATATATCAATCAATCAATCAATGTTTACTTATATAGCCCTAAATCACTAGTGTCTCAAAGGGCTGCACAAACCACCACGACATCCTCGGTAGGCCCACATAAGG
This sequence comes from Nerophis ophidion, assembly GCF_033978795.1. Classification (NCBI taxonomy): domain Eukaryota; kingdom Metazoa; phylum Chordata; class Actinopteri; order Syngnathiformes; family Syngnathidae; genus Nerophis; species Nerophis ophidion. The sequence continues at coordinate 2,429,996 of NC_084613.1, forward strand.
GCAAGGAAAACTCACACCCAGTGGGACATCGGTGACAATAATGACCCAGTGGGACACATTCATATATACATACATATACACACACATACATGTATATATACACATAAATGATAAATGGGTTGTACTTGTATAGCGCTTTTCTACCTTCAAGGTACTCAAAGCGCTTTGACACTACTTCCACATTTACCCATTCACACACTGATGGAGGGAGCTGCCATGCAAGGCGCCAACCAGCACCCATCAGGAGCAAGGGTGAAGTGTCTTGCTCAGGACACAACGGACGTGACGAGGTTGGTACTAGGTGGGCATTGAACCAGGGACGCTCGGGTTGCGCACGGCCACTCTCCCACTGAGCCACGCCGTCCCATACATATATACATACATATACGCATATAAACATACATATATACATACATATATATACACATATACACACATGTATATACATACATGCACACACACACATATATACATACATATACACACATACATTTTCATACATATATACACACAATTTTTTTTAAAAATAAGATCACAGACATGCTGACACACAACATCACTACCCCATGTGAATAATGCTGTATAATAGATTGCATTTATAATAGACTGTATTTATATTATTCACATGTGAATAGGATAGGATAGGTCTTTATTGTCATTGCACAAGTACAAGGAAACTTTGTTTTCAGCACAAACCTGTTCAAGATTAGACAAACAAAAAGTGTACAGGGTTACAAAACAAGAGCGCTGATGGGTCGCCATGAGGCGTCCTATAAAAGATGGGGAAAAGGTAAACGCTGGGGAAGGATGAGTAAAAAAATAAAATCCAAACTGGGCTCCTAAGGGAGGCCCAGTTCGGAGTGGGGAAAAACCTCCATAGCAAAGCACATATACATATTACAACATACATCTCCAGATATCTAGCAACAGAGGGAATTGATTGATTGATTGATTGATTGATACTTTTATTAGTAGATTGCACAGTACAGTACATATTCCGTACAATTGACCACTAAATGGTAACACCCCAATAAGTTTTTCAACTTGTTTAAGTCGGGGTCCACGTTAATCAATTCATGGTACAAATATATACTATCAACATAATACAGTCATCACACAAGTTCATCATCATAGTATGTACATTGAATTATTTACATTATTTACAATCCGGGGGGTGGGATGAGGAGCTTTGGTTGATATCAGTACTTCAGTCATCAACAATTGCATCAACAGAGAAATGTGGACATTGAAACAGTGTAGGTCTTATTTAGTAGGATATGTACAGCCAGCAGAGAAGGTAGTTCAAGGTCATGGTGGTAGGCTGCAGATCTCTGGCGCTGAACATCCTTTCATCACCCCTACGGGATTTGCATCGAGGGCGTTGGGTTGGGGGGAATAATGCTGTTTAATAGACTGCATTTATACTATTCACATTTAAATAATGCTGTATAATAGACTGCATTTATATTCTTCACATGTAAATAATGCTGTATAAAAGACTGCATTTATATTCTTCACATGTAAAAAAATACTTAAGTGTTTATTGTTTATTGTGAGCGAACTGTGGTATTGAATTTCCATCAGGGATCAATAAAGTACTTTCTATTCAATTGAACATACCTGTGTTGGCTAACATGGGAACTTTGCCCCCACCAAGATGGCCGCCACGTCGGCACCTTGCTGTTGAATACATGTCTATGTTTGTGTAAGCCCCGCCCACTTGATAACCCTTACAGCCCCGCCCACTCGACATACCAGGAAGATAAAGGTCGCCTTTTTCGCTGTATGACAACACTTAGTGTGAGTCTTCTGGGTGTTTAACCTAAACTAACGACTAAGTAATTAAGTACAATAATCGCTAAAGTCTGCGTTAGTTGTCTTCAACTCTCTCGGCGCGTGTAGCTTGTTGCTACAGCTAGCCACTTCGCTACTTTTGTCATATTGGAGAGTGAGATCAGCCCAAACTGCTGTTTGCTCCAACATGGGCTCCAGGGCGTCCACCTTACTCAGGGAGGAGGAGATTGAAGAAATCAAGAAGGAGACCGGCTGTGAGTTGTCTATTTACTTCTAAAAGCGGCTGTGACTTGTCTATTTACTTCTAAGAGCGGGCTAGCTAGCCACCATGCTAACTGCTTCCGGCCAGGGGTGTCCCACATCAACCTTCTTAAAGGCCTACTGAAATGAGGTTTTTTTTTTTTCAAACGGGCAGGTCCATTCTATTTGTCATACTTGATCATTTGGCGATATTGCCATATTTTTGCTGAAAGGATTTAGTAGAGAACATCGACGATAAAGTTCGCAACTTTTGGTCGCTAACAGAAAAGCATTGCCTGTACCGGAAGTCGCAGACGATGACGTCACATGTTGATGGCTCCTCACATCCTCACATTGTTTCTAAGGGGAGCCTCCAACAAAAACCTATTCGGACCGAGAAAACGATAATTTCTTCATTAATTTGAGCGAGGATGAAAGATTCCTGTTTGAGGATATTGATAGCGACGGACTAGAAAAAAAAAATTACAAAAAAAATGATGTTTTTAGACACATTTACTAGGATAATACTGGGAAATCTCTATCTTTCTATTGTGTTGCTAGTGTTTTAGTGAGATTAATATTACCTGATAGTCGGAGGTGTGTTTCCACGGGTGTGTTGACGCCAATGTCTCAGGGAAGTCGACGGCAGCTTTATGGACGGCACAAGCTCAGCTGATCTCCAGTAAGAAGCGACTTTTTAACCACAAATTTCTCACCGAAACCTGCTGGTTGACATTCGGTTGGGATCTCTGTTCGCTGTGATCCATAGTAAAGTTTCACCTCCAGGAATTTTAAACAAGGAATCACCGTGTGTTTGTGTGGCTAAAGCTTCCCAACTCCATCTTTCTACTTTGACTTCTCCAATATTAATTGAACAAATTGCAAAAGATTCCGCAACACAGATCTCCAAAATACTGTGTAATTATGCGGTTAAAGCAGACAACTTTTAGCTGTGTGTGTGTGCAGCGCTCATATTTCCCAACACGTACAAGTCATCATTACGCGACGTTTTCAAGAAAAAACTCCAGGGAAATTTAAAATAGCAATTTAGTAAACTAAAGCGGCCGTATTGTCATGTGTTGCAATGTTAATATTTCATCATTGATATATAAACTATCAGACTGCGTGGTGGCTAGTAGTGGCTTTCAGTAGGCCTTTAAAGTCAGTGACTTCACTATAAAAGTGGGTGACATTGTTATCACCAGGAAAGATGAGATCAGCTACCTAGGTTCCATTCTACAGGGTAATCTTTCCTGTGATAAAATGGCAACCAAGGTCATCAAAAAGGTCAACCAAAGAACAAGATTCCTCTACAGAATCTCCTCTCTGGTCAACAAAAGCACCTTGAAAATTCTAGCGGGAACTCTCATTCAACCCTTTTTCCATTACGCTTGCACCTCCAAAACCCTCAAATCTAGACTCCAAACATCCCAGAATAAGCTAGTCAGGTTACTTTTAGACCTCCACCCCAGATAACACCTCACTCCAACCCACTTCTCCAAAGTGGGCTGGCTCAGAGTGGAGGACAGAGTCAAACAACTTGCACTGAGCCTGGTCTATAAAATCAGCTACACCTCCCTGATACCCAAGTACATGTCAAACTACTTCCTTAACGTAAATGACCACCATAACCACAACACCAGGGGGAGCTCCACAAACCACGTTAAACCCAGATTCTGATCTAACAAAGGTCTTAAGTCATTCTCTTTCTATGCCACATCAATGTGGAATGCACTCCCAACAGGTGGAAAAGTAAGTGCATCTCTATCCTCCTTCAAAAGCGCTCTAAAACAACACCTCCAGGCAACTTCAACCCTAGACTAACACCCTCCTCCATTCACATCCCACCTTCCTGGATTATAAATAACCTAATGTAAATAATCAAATGTACTTCTAATGTATATACTTGTTCTTATGCTATGTGAACTCACTATGTTCTCTGCTGGCTGTACATATCCTACTAAATAAGACCTACACTGTTTCAATGTCCATTTCTCACATGATATCATTGTTGATGACTGAAGTACTGATATCAACCAAAGATCCTCATCCCACCCCCCGGATTGTAAATAATGTCAATAATTCAATGTATATACTATGATGATTAACTTGTGTGATGACTGTATTATGCTGATAGTATATATTTGTACCATGAATTGATGAAGGTGGACCCCGACTTAAACAAGTAGAAAAACTTATGGGGTGTTACCATTTAGTGGTCAATTGTACGGAATATGTACTGTACTGTGCAATCTACTGATAAAAGTATCAATCAATCAATCAATCAAAGTGCAGCCTGGGGGCCATTTGTGGCCCGCAGCTAATCGTTTACCAGCCCGCCACACATTCTGCAAAAATTTCACAATTGATAGTATTGCAAAATTTAAAAAAAAGTGGAATGTGGTGAAATCTAATGAGAAAAAGTGGCAATGTTGACACAAAGCTGCCATTTAGGCAGTTTTTTTTCCTTTTGTCTGTATGTTATAATGAATTATTACTTAAAAATTATCACTTTAAAAAGTTTTATGTGGAAAAAAAAATATTGCATATGTTGTGTGGTTGCCATATAAAAACATCAAAGTTTTGAAAAAAGAGCATAAAACAAACAAAATAATCGTTCAAACTTCAAATCGACAGATATATCGGAAGTTGATCTTGAAATTTAAGTCTTAAAAGTTAAAAAAAAAACCTAATAAAAATGCATCACTTTATGAGTGGGGAACCTTTCGGATCTCAAATATATTTAGTAGGATTTTATTCAATTTTTCACTGTGATTACTCAAAAATATTAAATAATTAAAATCAATGGTGTCCTGCATTATTGATCTTTGAGGGCTTTAATTGCTAAATAAAGGAACTCTCCTGAAGGAATCAATAAAGTACTATCTATCTATCTAAATGCTGCATATTTCAGTTTTACTATAAAAAACAAAGTTGTCTTTGACAAAAAATGCAAAAACCTTATTGGTTTTACTTTATATCAACCTCGAGTTGATATAGAGATTTACTGTAAGCATTAAATAAAATAATAATAATTGGACTTATTTTTAACATTTTAGTGACTGAGACCCTCTATGCTCCCAGGAGTCCTAAGGATTAAAAAAAAAAAATCCATATATTTTGTTATGGTTTGAAAATGAAAAATATCAAAACGGCCCCCACATGCTTAATTTTTTCCGTGTGTGCGGCCCTCTGTGGAAAAAGTTCGGACACCCCTGCTTTCGGGAATGTTGCCATTTCCTGAAGTCGCGTCCTTACAAGGAAATGGATTAGAAAGACATTTTATGGCTTCCAGTATTCTTCTGTTGGTTTTGTTCTGGCATCCTAAAGCCTGCTTGATTGACTTGTCCTCCCTGCAGTCTCCCACAGTCAGATCACACGTCTGTACAGCCGCTTCACCAGCCTGGATAAAGGAGAGAATGGAACTTTGAGGTGAGTAGTACCCCTTACTAGTGTTGGAACCATACCAATAATTTAGTACCGGTACTAAAAAAAAAATCAGTACTTTTCTAAATAACGGGACCCACAAAAAAATGGCATTATTGGCTTTATCCATCCATCTATCTTCTTCCGCTTAACTGAGGTCGGGTCGCGGGGGCAGCAGCCTAAGCAGGGAAGCCCAGGAGATCCCGAGGCGTTCCCAGGCCAGCCGGGAGACATAGTCTTCCCAACGTGTCCTGGGTCTTCCCCGTGGCCTCCTACCGGTTGGACGTGCCCTAAACACCTCCCTAGGGAGGCGTTCGGGTGGCACCCTGACCAGATGCCCGAAGCACCTCATCTGGCTCCTCTCCATGTGGAGGAGCAGCGGCTTTACTTTGAGTTCCTCCCGGATGGCAGAGCTTCTCACCCTATCTCTAAGGGAGAGACCCAAACTCATTTGGGCCGCTTGTACCCGTGATCTTGTCCTTTCGGTCATGACCCAAGGCTCATGACCAAATTGAGAGCTTTACCTTCCGGCTCAGCTCCTTCTTCACTACAACGGATCGGTACAACGTCCGCATTACTGAAGACGCCACACCGATCCACCTGTCCATCTCACCATCCACTCTTCCCTCACTCGTGAACAAGACTCCTAGGTACTTGAACTCCTCCACTTGGGGCAGGGTCTCCTAAAATAAATGAATGAATAAATGGGTTGTACTTGTATAGCGCTTTTCTACCTTCAAGGTACTCAAAGCGCTTTGACACTACTTCCACATTTACCCATTCACACACACATTCACACACTGATGGAGGGAGCTGCCATGCAAGGCGCCAGCCAGCAACCATCAGGAGCAAGGGTGAAGTGTCTTGCTCAGGACACAACGGACGTGACGAGGTTGGTTCTAGATGGGATTTGAACCAGTGACCCTCGGGTTGCGCACGGCCACTCTCCCACTGCGCCACGCCGTGGCGCTATGTATTTGGACACCAGGGCAATTTCAATGTTGCAGTAGGCTAGAACAGGGGTGTCCTAACTTTATCCACTGAGGGCACACTGAAAAATCAAAGCAAGCGGGGGCCATTTTGATATTTTTTTATTTTAAAAAACAATACAATATATGTATAAAAAATATACATTTCGGTTTTCACTCAGGCTTGATGTCAGGGACCCCAAAGGGTTTTGGTCCAAAAAATGTGTCATTATTCAGTATTATTTTTTTATTATTATTCAACTTTTAAATCACTAGATCAACATTAAGTCTATCTGTCAATATAATGATTTTAAAGATTTAAGTTGTAAGCTCTTTTTGTCACAAAAAAACGTGTTTTTTTTAATGGAAAAATCACAAAATCTGCAATATTTTCACCCAGTTATTTTTTTAAGTGGAATATTTGAGATTATATAATAATTAGAGCATTAAGAAAGGTCAATAACTCATAACAACATTGATTTTAATCAATTATTATTTTTTGAGCAATGACATTAAAAACAAATCACACTAAAATAATTGGGGATTCAAAAGTGTCCTACTCATTAAAGTGTGAGAAAATAAATCATACTTTTTTTTGTACTTTTAACACAATAATCTCGAGATCAACTTCAGATCTATCCGTCAATAATAAATTTTTATTGTTGTTTATTTTTTTTGTTTGTTCATTTTAGGGATCTTCTTTAAAAAACAGCTCAGTTTTTTATATTGCAAACACAAAATATGCAACATTTTCCCCCAAAAATATGTCAAAGTGGAACATTTAACATGACGTAATTGAAGCCTTGAATAGGTCAATTATTTAAAATGACATTGATTTTGATTCATTATTATTTTTTAAAGAAAGAAACAGCCGGCGTGGCAGCTTTGTGTTATTAGAGTAAACATTGCAACATTTTCTTGTTACATTTCACCCGTTTGCAGTTTTATATCACTTTTTACGTTTTACAAATGTTTCAATCGTATTTTTAAAATGTGGCGTGGGGCCGTTAAAAAATGGCCCCCGGGCTGCACTTTGGACACCCCTGGGTTAGAAGGTAAAGGAGCATGTGCGGTCAAAATAAATTGCATATTTAATATATTTTTAGATTGATGGCATAAATGAACTTATTTGTGACACCTCTAGTTATTCCATACAAAGCTAACGTGGATGTTTTGTTGAGCTAGCATAGCATTCATTTGGGGGTTTTCGTAGTTTTACTTTTGTAACTGTATGTAGTAATGGCAGCTCCTGCATTTTTATGTTTATGTCCTTTATGTCCTCTATTGTTGTCATGTTTTTTATCTTTGTTCATATATTACTCATCATTCTGGAAATATATTCTTTTTTACCAGCAACACCAGTGAGAAAGCTTGCTGACTAGTTTGAGTCTTTATGTACACACTAGACAACTCTCTCAAGTCAAACTGGAGGAACTTGTTGTCAATTTCAGAGTTTGTGATTAACTCAAGAGTTTGATGATTACTGCAGGAAATGTGTGCAATACGTAACGAGGCCGCCAATGATTACATTTGCTACAAAGGGTGCATAAATCCACTGTTGATGTGTGTGTTTACACATAACAAGTCTGGCTTCATCTTGTCCTCCCCCGTGTTGTCACCTTGGCAGTTAGGGTGACCTGAGCTTTTTTCTAAATGTTATTCCTAGTTGTCCCAACAGTAAGTAAGGTGAGTTTAACACCAGAAAAGTACGTAAGATCTGTTGGATAGGTAAGAAAGACGAGCAAGATCAGTAGGAAAGATAAGTCACATCTATATAATAAAAAAACGATCAACAAGATAAGTAATGTAAGAAAAGATAAGTATTGTTAGATAAGTAAGCTCAGTAAAATAAGTAACATAAGATATGTGCAGTCACTAAGATGAGTAACAAAATCTAAGTAAAATCAATTTATACAAAGGATAAGTAACATGATAACTGGGGACGGCGTGCAACGTGAGGGTTCCTGGTTCGATCCCCGTTTTCTACCAACCTCGTCACGTCCGTTGTGTCCTTGAGCAAGACACTTCACCCTTGCTCCTGATGAGTGGTGGTTAGGGCCTTGCATGGCAGCTCCCTCCATCAGTGTGTGAATGTGGAAATAGTTTCAAAGCGCCTTGAGTTCCTTGAAGGTAGAAAAGCGCTATGCAAGTATAACCCATTTACCATAATATAAGTACAATCAGGGATAACAAAGATAAGTAACATAAGATAAGTGCAATCAATGATAAGACGGATAGCTAACATAAGTGCAATCAATGATAAGAAGGATAAGTAACATAAGTGCAATCAATGATAAGAAGGATAAGTAACATAAGTGCAATCAATGATAAGAAGGATAAGTAACATAATATAAGTGCAATCAATGATAAGAAGGATAAGTAACATAATATAAGTGCAATCAATGATAAGAAGGATAAGTAACATAAGTGCAATCAATGATAAGAAGGATAAGTAACATAATATAAGTGCAATCAATGATAAGAAGAATAAGTAACATAAGTGCAATCAATGATAAGAAGGATAAGTAACATAAGTGCAATCAATGATAAGAAGGATAAGTAACATAATATAAGTGCAATCAATGATAAGAAGAATAAGTAACATAAGTGCAATCAATGATAAGAAGGATAAGTAACTTAATATAAGTGCAATCAGTGATAATAAAGATAATTAACCGAAGATAAGTACACTCAATGATAAGAAGGATAAGTAACATAAGTGCAATCAATGATAAGGATAAGTAACATAATATAAGTACAATCAATGATAAGAAGGATAAGTAAGATGAAATAAGTACAATCAATAAGATAAGTATGATTAAAAATATATATTAAATACGTAAGCTCTGGACGATAAGAAAAATAAGACAAGTACATTCAGTAACATAAGATAAGTACAATCAGTAAGATAAGTGAGATCAACGAGATAAGTTTGAAAGATAACTATGATAAGCGACATAAAGTAAAATAAGTCACATAAGCCAAGTAAGAATTTAAATTAGTCCATTATGCTATTAACAATTATTCACTTCTTTTTACACTTGCGTGGCAGTTAGTATGTTGTAGTGTGCTGTAAAACATCAGTTAGTATGTTGTAGTGTGCTGTAAAACATCAGTTAGTATGTTGTAGTGTGCTGTAAAATATCAGTTAGTATGTTGTAGTGTGCTGTAAAACATCAGTTAGTATGTTGTAGTGTGCTGTAAAACATCAGTTAGTATGTTGTAGTGTGCTGTAAAACATCAGTTAGTATGTTGTAGTGTGCTGTAAAACATCAGTCAGTATGTTGTAGTGTGCTGTAAAACATCAGTCAGTATGTTGTAGTGTGCTGTAAAACATCAGTTAGTATGTTGTAGTGTGCTGTAAAACATCAGTTAGTATGTTGTAGTGTGCTGTAAAACATCAGTTAGTATGTTGTAGTGTGCTGTAAAACATCAGTTAGTATGTTGTAGTGTGCTGTAAAACATCAGTCAGTATGTTGTAGTGTGCTGTAAAACATCAGTTAGTATGTTGTAGTGTGCTGTAAAACATCAGTCAGTATGTTGTAGTGTGCTGTAAAACATTAGTTAGTATGTTGTAGTGTGCTGTAAAACATCAGTTAGTATGTTGTAGTGTGCTGTAAGACATCAGTTAGTATGTTGTAGTGTGCTGTAAAACATCAGTTAGTATGTTGTAGTGTGCTGTAAAACATCAGTTAGTATGTTGTAGTGTGCTGTAAAACATCAGTTAGTATGTTGTAGTGTGCTGTAAAACATCAGTTAGTATGTTGTAGTGTGCTGTAAAACATCAGTTAGTATGTTGTAGTGTGCTGTAAAACATCAGTCAGTATGTTGTAGTGTGCTGTAAAACATCAGTCAGTATGTTGTAGTGTGCTGTAAAACATCAGTTAGTATGTTGTAGTGTGCTGTAAAACATCAGTTAGTATGTTGTAGTGTGCTGTAAGACATCAGTTAGTATGTTGTAGTGTGCTGTAAAACATCAGTTAGTATGTTGTAGTGTGCTGTAAAACATCAGTCAGTATGTTGTAGTGTGCTGTAAAACATCAGTCAGTATGTTGTAGTGTGCTGTAAAACATCAGTTAGTATGTTGTAGTGTGCTGTAAAACATCAGTCAGTATGTTGTAGTGTGCTGTAAAACATCAGTTAGTATGTTGTAGTGTGCTGTAAAACATCAGTTAGTATGTTGTAGTGTGCTGTAAGACATCAGTTAGTATGTTGTAGTGTGCTGTAAAACATCAGTTAGTATGTTGTAGTGTGCTGTAAAACATCAGTCAGTATGTTGTAGTGTGCTGTAAAACATCAGTCAGTATGTTGTAGTGTGCTGTAAAACATCAGTTAGTATGTTGTAGTGTGCTGTAAAACATCAGTTAGTATGTTGTAGTGTGCTGTAAAACATCAGTCAGTATGTTGTAGTGTGCTGTAAAACATCAGTTAGTATGTTGTAGTGTGCTGTAAAACATCAGTCAGTATGTTGTAGTGTGCTGTAAAACATCAGTTAGTATGTTGTAGTGTGCTGTAAAACATCAGTCAGTATGTTGTAGTGTGCTGTAAAACATCAGTTAGTATGTTGTAGTGTGCTGTAAAACATCAGTTAGTATGTTGTAGTGTGCTGTAAAACATCAGTTAGTATGTTGTAGTGTGCTGTAAAACATCAGTTAGTATGTTGTAGTGTGCTGTAAAACATCAGTCAGTATGTTGTAGTGTGCTGTAAAACATCAGTTAGTATGTTGTAGTGTGCTGTAAAACATCAGTTAGTATGTTGTAGTGTGCTGTAAAACATCAGTTAGTATGTTGTAGTGTGCTGTAAAACATCAGTTAGTATGTTGTAGTGTGCTGTAAAACATCAGTCAGTATGTTGTAGTGTGCTGTAAAACATCAGTTAGTATGTTGTAGTGTGCTGTAAAACATCAGTTAGTATGTTGTAGTGTGCTGTAAAACATCAGTCAGTATGTTGTAGTGTGCTGTAAAACATCAGTTAGTATGTTGTAGTGTGCTGTAAGACATCAGTTAGTATGTTGTAGTGTGCTGTAAAACATCAGTTAGTATGTTGTAGTGTGCTGTAAAACATCAGTTAGTATGTTGTAGTGTGCTGTAAAACATCAGTTAGTATGTTGTAGTGTGCTGTAAAACATCAGTTAGTATGTTGTAGTGTGCTGTAAAACATCAGTTAGTATGTTGTAGTGTGCTGTAAAACATCAGTTAGTATGTTGTAGTGTGCTGTAAAACATCAGTTAGTATGTTGTAGTGTGCTGTAAGACATCAGTTAGTATGTTGTAGTGTGCTGTAAAACATCAGTTAGTATGTTGTAGTGTGCTGTAAAACATCAGTTAGTATGTTGTAGTGTGCTGTAAAACATCAGTTAGTATGTTGTAGTGTGCTGTAAAACATCAGTTAGTATGTTGTAGTGTGCTGTAAAACATCAGTTAGTATGTTGTAGTGTGCTGTAAAACATCAGTCAGTATGTTGTAGTGTGCTGTAAAACATTAGTTAGTATGTTGTAGTGTGCTGTAAAACATCAGTTAGTATGTTGTAGTGTGCTGTAAGACATCAGTTAGTATGTTGTAGTGTGCTGTAAAACATCAGTTAGTATGTTGTAGTGTGCTGTAAAACATCAGTTAGTATGTTGTAGTGTGCTGTAAGACATCAGTTAGTATGTTGTAGTGTGCTGTAAAACATCAGTTAGTATGTTGTAGTGTGCTGTAAAACATCAGTTAGTATGTTGTAGTGTGCTGTAAAACATCAGTTAGTATGTTGTAGTGTGCTGTAAAACATCAGTTAGTATGTTGTAGTGTGCTGTAAAACATCAGTTAGTATGTTGTAGTGTGCTGTAAAACATCAGTTAGTATGTTGTAGTGTGCTGTAAAACATCAGTTAGTATGTTGTAGTGTGCTGTAAAACATCAGTTAGTATGTTGTAGTGTGCTGTAAAACATCAGTTAGTATGTTGTAGTGTGCTGTAAAACATCAGTTAGTATGTTGTAGTGTGCTGTAAAACATGGCCTGCATGCTGGATGAAGGCCACACTAAGACTCTGGAACAAGTTATTTCTATTTGCATTATTTTCTATCGGGAAATGTTTTGAAAAAGCAAACCCTGAAGAGATGTTGAAAGTGATGCTTGTTGGTTGGAAAACATTGTTGATGATCATTCATCCATCCATCCATCCGTCCATCCATCTTCTTTCACTTATCCGAGGTCGGGTCGTGGGGGCAACAGCCTAAGCAGGGAAACCCAGACTTCCCTCTCCCCAGCCACTTCGTCTAGCTCTTCCCGGGGGATCCCGAGGCGTTCCCAGGCCAGCCGGGAGACATAGTCTTCCCAACGTGTCCTGGGTCTTCCCCGTGGCCTCCTACCGGTTGGACGTGCCCTAAACACCTCCCTAGGGAGGCGTTCGGGTGGCATCCTGACCAGATGCCCGAACCACCTCATCTGGCTCCTCTCCATGTGGAGGAGCAGCGGCTTTACTTTGAGCTCCTCCCGGATGGCAGAGCTTCTCACCCTATCTCTAAGGGAGAGACCCAAACTCATTTGGGCCGCTTGTACCCGTGATCTTATCCTTTCGGTCATGACCCAAAGCTCATGACCATAGGTGAGGATGGGAATGTAGATCGACCGGTATATTGAGAGCTTTGCCTTCCGGCTCAGCTCCTTCTTCACCACAACGGATCGGTACAACGTCCGCATTACTGAAGACGCTGCACCGATCCGCCTGTCCATCTCACCATCCACTCTTCCCTCACTCGTGAACAAGACTCCTAGGTACTTGAACTCCTCCACTTGGGGCAGGGTCTCCTCCCCAACCCGGAGATGGCATTCCACCCTTTTCCGGGCGAGAACCATGGACTCGGACTTGGAGGTGCTGATTCTCATTCCGGTCGCTTCACACTCGGCTGCGAACCGATCCAGTGAGAGCTGAAGATCCCGGTCAGATGAAGCCATCAGGACCACATCATCTGCAAAAAGCAGAGACCTAATCCCGTGGCCACCAAACCGGAACCCCTCAACGCCTTGACTGTGCCTAGAAATTCTGTCCATAAAAGTTCTGAACAGAAAGGGTGACAAAGGACAGCCTTGGCGGAGTCCAACCTTCACTGGAAACGTGACCGACTTACTGCCGGCAATACGTACCAAGCTCTGACACTGATCATACAGGAAGTGGACCGCCACAATAAGACAGTCCGGTACCCCATACTCTCTGAGCACTCCCCACAGGACTTCCCGAGGGACACGGTCCAATGCCTTCTCCAAGTCCACAAAGCACATGTAGACTGGTTGGGCAAACTCCCATGCACCCTCAAGAACCCTGCCCAGAGTGTAAAGCTGGTTGTTGATGATCATGAAAATACAAACAAACATTGTTGATGATCATGAAAATACAAACATTATTCATTGTAATAATGATTGTGTTTTACTTACTTATAGTGTTGCATCTCAACCTAAAATCCAGACAAACTTTTTTTCAACGGATGTTTGTGTTCGCTTGTCAAATATTGTTTTAATGTCCCTGCATTGTGTGTGTGTGTGTGTGTGTGTGTGTTTGTGTTTGTGTTTGTGTGTGCAGTCGAGAGGACTTCCAGAGGATTCCAGAGTTGGCCATCAATCCTCTGGGTGATCGAATCATCAACGCTTTCTTCCCTGAAGGGTAAGTGTGATGTCTCTGCAGTCTCCCTCAGAGAAGAATGTCTAACTCCTTGTCATTGAGGACCACATTGCAGTCATGGCTGCTCTCTGAAGGCCGCACATAACAGTGATTATATATCAATATAAATGTAGAACAATTAGCCTCGTGATATCATCACACAATTACTTATGCATTTGATTGTTCTATTTTTAACGATGAAAATACAGGCAGCTCAATCACTACAAATTTACTGTAGAATTGACGGTGTTTTTTACGGTGTATTACTGTACAGTGAATGGAAAAACTTTTATCACATTTTCATTTTTCTTTTGCTTAAAAACATAGCAGATAGTTTTACTGTGAAAAACACTGGTACTGTGTTTGTACTTCCTGTAGAAACTACCGTATTTACATTAAAAAAACTGTCAGCTCATTTTGCCAGAAATCTATTGTCTCTTTACAGCATTTAACTGAACGTATATCTTGCTTTGAAATCCTTACATATATACAGTGTATATTTATATATATATATATATATATATATGTGTATATATATATATATGTATGTATGTATGTATGTATATATGTATGTGTATATATGTATGTGTATATATATATTTATTTTTTAATATAAAAATAAATACGCAAGACACATACATATATATATATATATATATATATATATATATATATATATACCATTTGTTGCATTATTAAATATTTTTTTAATTCAAAAGATATGCAACTGCATTCAGTACATGTAAGTTTTTCTGCCAAAATGGAAAGGATGAATACATTCACTATGACAAGATAAGGTAGTTTTATATTATTTCCAGGCTTTCGTAGGCCATATAAAATGAAGTGGCAGGCCCCCCAGGCCTGGAGTTTGACACCAGTGCTCCGAAGATGTTGTTGTTAGTGTTGTCAACGTCACATTTGTCTCGTCAGCGAGGACCAGGTGAACTTTCGAGGCTTCATGCGGACTCTGGCCCACTTCCGGCCCATCGAGGACAGCGAGAAGAACAAGAACCAAGCCACCAGCGAGTCACTCAACAGCCGGAACAACAAGCTGCTGTGTGAGTGACCAGCGTGACCACCAGGGCGGCGACATAAACAACAACCTCCAAACTCTCCTTATTTTTTCTTCTTTCTTTCTTTTCCAGTTGCTTTCCGTCTTTACGACCTGGACAGAGATGACAAGATCTCACGGGACGAGCTGCTGCAGGTACATCACTCTCACTCTTCATTAATGGCCAGCAGAAGCAAGACTTCGGTCGCACCTTAGCCACTTCCTCACCGGGACATAACGCCGCGTTCCGTTTACCTCGGAAGTTGGTAGTCGGATCTGGGAATGACGTCACAGCCGAGTTATGAGCGTTCTGGCTAAAGAATCTGAACTCAAGATGGCCACATCCACAAAAGCTTTTCTTGTGCTTGCCATGTCTGAATACAAACAACTTCTGGACAAATATGCTGAGATTCTGCTAGCTTCAAACATGGTGGATGACTAGGAAACATGTTAGCCATGTAGTACACATACAGTATATACCGCAGAGAACACTCACATTACCGTAGATCCAACAATACAATCTACACGGCTGTTTTAGCGACTCAAAAACTAGTCAGAATACTACAGGAGCTTCTGTTCTTGTTTACTCTCCTCACTTGAAAGACAACTCTGGGGTAGTGAAGACTCCTACTTGTCCAGTAGGATATCCAACCTAGGTGGGCTTTGCTTTTGAAACCTCAGACTAGGAACTTGGAAAAACCGACTTCTCCGTACAAACGGAGAGCGACGTACCAGTGTAGCATCCCGGATAGCAGGGGTCACCAACCTGTTTGAAAGCAAGAGCTACTTCTTGGGGGCTGATTAATGCCAAGGGCTACCAGTTTGATACACACTTAAATAAATTGCCAGAAATAGCCTATTTGCTCAATTTACCTTTAACTCTGTTATTATTAATAATTAATGATGTTTATCTTTGTGGAAACACTGATCATCGTAATGATTTCTCACAATAAATATATATTTTTGATGACATGTTTTAAATAGATTAAAATCCAATCTGCACTTTTTTAGAATATATAACAAATTGGACCAAGCTATCTTTCTAACAAAGTCAAATCATTATTTCTTCTAGATTTTCCAGAACAAAAAGTTTAAAATACATTCAAAAGACTTTGAAATAAGATTTAAATTTGATTTCACAGATTTTCTAGATTTGCCAGAATAGTTTTATTTTATTTTACTCATAATAAGTTTGAATAAATATTTCACAAATATTCTTTGTCGAAAAAAACAGAGGCTAAAATGATGAATTTAATTAAAATTTATTTATTACTCTTTACAATAAAAACAATACATTTACTTGAGTAGCAGATGATGTGCGTGTGATGTCACGGGTTGTGGAGCTCCTCACCTCTGAACATTGTTTACAATCATGGCCACCAGCAGCGAGAGCGATTCGAACCGAGAAAGCGACGATTTCCCCATTAGTTGAGCGAGGATGAAAGATTCGTGGATGAGGAAAGTGAGAGTGAAGGACTAAAAAAAAAAGACCGTACAGTGGGAGCGATTAAGATGTTATTAGACAAATTTACTGGGATAAGTCAGGAAAATACCTTATTTGCTTAATGTGTTACTAGTGTTTTAGTGAGATTATATGGTCGTACCTGTACAACCTGAAGGTCGGCCCCGCACCCTTCTTCAGCAACAGTCGACGGGTGGTGGCGATGCCCATCTCTGCCATTCGCAAGGGACCCTCTTCATAATACACTGTACTTTGTGTGTGTGGTCCAATCCAACAGTTTGTGCTTGACCGCTCTGTTCCATAGTAAAGCTTCGCCGTCATCTTTCTGGAATGTAAACAATAAAACACCAGCTGTGTTTGTGTTGCTAAAGGCGGCCGCAATACACCGCTACCCACCTACAGCTTTCTTCTTTGACGTCTCCACTATTCATTGAAAAAATTGCAAAAGATTCAGCAACACAGAAGTCCAGAATACTGTGGAATTATGCGATGAAAACAGATGACTTATAGCTGGGAACGGTGCTGGAACAAAATGTCCTCTAAAATGCGCGACGTCATGCACACGCGTCATCATACCGCGACGTTTTAGCATGATACTTCCGCGCGAAATTTAAAATTGCAATTTAGTAAACTAAAGCGGCCGTATTGGCATGTGTTGCAATGTTAATATTTCATCATTGATATATAAACTATCAGACTGTGTGGTCGCTAGTAGTGGCTTTCAGTAGGACTTTAAGCAGTTTAGTTTTCTTTACATTTTGTCGCCTTTGTGTACTGAAGAGGTGATGACTTCCTGCTAATAGTTAGCCAAGTACTCAGAGAAGCGTGAGATGCAGGTAAAGCAGGTGTGTTTTGTACCTGGCAGGTGTTGAGGATGATGGTGGGAGTGAACATCTCAGACGAGCAGCTGGGCAGCATCGCTGACAGAACCATCCAGGAGGCCGACACCAACGGCGACAATTCCATTTCCTTTAACGAGTTCATCAAGGCAAGTCTGACCAACATCCTTTAGTGCGTGCGTGTGGAAACTTGCATCATCCTCATCATCATCATCATCAGCACGCCACACAGCAGGAATCTACTTTTTATTACTTTATACTAGGGTTGCACAATACTATTGTGGTGTTTGTTTTGTAAAGCTTGATACAACTGCCATAGTGTGTAGAATGAAGTTGCAGGAATGTTTATGATGAGCACACTTACTGTAGTTGAACACAAACATACTGCGTAAATGTTTTAATCAGATTCATTACTACAAATTAGGGCTGGGCGATATGGCATTTTATTCATATCTGGATATTTTTAGGCCATGTGAGGGTACACCATATATATATGGGGATATTTAGCCTTAGCCTTGAATGAAGACTTGATGCATATAATGACAGCAGTATGATGATTCTATGTGTCTACATTCAAACATTTTTCTTCATACTGCATTCATATATGCTACTTTTAAACTTTCATGCAGAGAGGGAAATCACAACTAAAAGTGTATTTAGTAAACAGTTATTGGCACAGTGGCACAAACATTCATGTCATTTCCAAAACAGAAAGTGCAAGATTGTCAGTCATTTTAAAACAAGCTATGAGTGCACTTTTGTGCATGATGTCACTAAGATGACATATCACAACAACACTAAATTAAAGTGCACTTTTTGTAAAGAATGCCACTACAACAGTTTAAAATAAATAAAGTGCACTTTTGTGCATGATGTCACTAAGATGACATATCAAAACAACACTAAATTAAAGTGCACTTTTTGTAAAGAATCCCACTACAACAGTTTAAAATAAATAAAGTGCACTTTTGTGCATGTCACTAAGATGACATATCAAAACAACACTAAATTAAAGTGCACTTTTTGTAAAGAATGCCACTACAACAGTTTAAAATAAATAAAGTGCACTTTTGTGCATGATGTCACTAAGATGACATATCAAAACAACACTAAATTAAAGTGCACTTTTTGTAAAGAATGCCACTACAACAGTTTAAAATAAATAAAGTGCACTTTTGTGCATGATGTCACACAAAATACTTCAAAGAGTGTCAAATAAAAATGAGCTGCATAATAGGAAATCGAATAGTGTGGTAGGTTCCTGTGGACGTTATCTCCTTCTGTTGTGGACTAGTTTTTTGTTGATGTGGAAATGGAAGACGCCAGGCTGAATTGGGTCTATGCCGGTTGCTTCCGCATTTTGTTGGGTGTGGCGCCGGCCGAGATGTTGACATGCGGAGTTTCAAGCACTCCTTATTCTCTAGCGGGTGACTTATCAAATGATGCTACACGTTAGTAGCGCCGCTACTTTTTGTAGCAACGCTTTTGCCGTATCCTTGACATATTACGTACACCGTATTTCCTTTATTTGCCGCCGGGTATATAGTATGCGCCTGCCTAGAATTACAGCTGGGTCAAACTCGTTTCGCAAAATAATTAGCGCATGCTTAGTACTACCGCCGGTTCAGGATTAACGCCGGGTCAAACTCGTTTCACAAAATATTATTTTTATTAGCGCAAGTCTAGAATTTCCGCCGGGTCAAACTCGTTTCGCCAAATAATTAGCATCTGTCTAGAATTTCCACCGGGTCAAACTCGTCACGTCACGAGTGACACTTCACCTGTCATCATTTTCAAAATGGAGGAGGCTGATTTCAATCATTTGAAATCGCATAAAGGGAAGAAGATTAAGAGCTATTCAGTAGGATTTAAGGTCCAAGCTATTGAATATGCTAAAAAGAACAGTAAGCAGCTATGCTTTATTAATATACCGTAGCTGCGTGTGTCAAATATGAGTCATTAAATGACTCCCGCCTCCTGGTGGTAGAGGGCGCTAGTGATCCTTCTTGCGACGACTCGGCTGCAGAAGAAGTGACAACAAGCAGCAAGAGTGAGCAGCCATCCTTTATTTTTTCCTCTCGCTTGCACTTTTAACATGGAGGATTACATATCTAAAATAAAACAGTTTTCTAAACTGGACTTTCAATTGAAGCAGGAGGTAATTAAGGAAGATCTCCATCGAGACTTTTAAAACTGAAGAAAGATAAGGAAGACTTCTATAAACAAGTTATCGATGCTTTTGTTCAGAAGGAGCTGCGCATGGACTTCATTTATAAGTAAAGGTAAGACCATAATAACGTTTTTTTTATTAAATGTGCTTTTCATGATGGCATCCTTACATCACACTCAAATTTATAAGCGCAGGCCTAAATTTACCGCATGCCTTTGGTAAACGCCGAAGTGAGAAGAGGTTTTAAAATAATTAGCGCCCTGGCGGCAATTCAAGGAAATACTGTATTCCTTATATCGCCCAGCCCTTCTACAAACATTTATTTTTAAGTGCAAATAATTTTGCAGGAACATCTATTTTTTAAAGCAAATAATAAGAATAATGACTTACAGTTGACATCTTAAAAGCAGTGCTTCTGTATTTTGTCCTCTTATGGCCCCTCTCGGAAGAAGACACAACATTGCGTTACTTAAGTAAACATGCAGCTAACACTTTTACTTCATGTGTTTTAAAAGGTTTCATTCATGGACATTGTTTGCAGGTGTTGGAGAAAGTGGACGTTGAGCAGAAAATGAGCATCCGCTTCCTTCACTGAGTCAATGACTCATTTAAAAAAAGAAGTTTGTTGAAGTACATGGTCAGCGGGCGACGTGGTCCTCTGTGCTGGTAGAAAGAAAGGACACATCTCCCGGCTCCGCTAACCAGAAGGTGAAATGATGTGCCTTTTATTTATTAGCAACACTGCAAGAAAAGCAGGAAGTACATTTACTTCATTCTGCTTGATGGATCCTCTGCTGTGTGACAGTCAACAATAACACTTTGTGCTGCTCCATTTGTTGTTTGGTTTTTAGACCAGTGTTAGTACTGCTATATGTTGTCATCATTTCTTGCAGCACATTCTCCTTCCTCGTGCTAAAGTCAATCAAAGGCCGTCTTTTCTCTCGTACAAGCTAATATAATAACAAAGAAATAGTGTAGCTGTGTGATGACTAAGAAGGAAACTTGTCAAGGATTCATATTGTTGCTTCTAATAATCATGGGTCAGATTTATTTAGACTGAATAAAAATGATGTGCCATATTTGTACGTTTTTTTCCCCGCACCCTCTGTTTTTTCTGAATAGTACAAAATATAACTAAAATATGCCATTTGGGTCAAAAGGCATTAAGGTGTGGATGCGATGGTTTGGGACAAAACATGGAAGATAACAACTCGGCTCCACTAATTTAGACTTTGATCATAATTGTCAGGTTCAAACACCGATGACATCTATCAAACGAGACAAGAAGCAAGGAATTTAACAGAGACAAAATTCAATTGTGCTCAATTTAAGGAGAAACGTGTCTTGATTGATTGATTGATTGAAACTTTTATTAGTAGATTGCACAGTACAGTACATATTCCGTACAATTGACCACTAAATGGTAACACCCAAATAAGTTTTTCAACTTGTTTAAGTCGGGGTCCACGTTAATCAACTCATGGTTTCGACCGGTAAACTCTTAAGATTGTACGCCACCTCTTTTTATTTGGACTTTCCCTGTTTACATAACAGCTGTTTCTAAAGAAATGGAGGTTATTTAAACAGCCGTTGTTTTCGGTCACATGATAATATTAGCATGCTAATTGTTGACTGACATTGTCCAAGAATTGTTTGAGAATTTTGAAATTATTGGGAAATAAAAGAAAAATGGTCGCAGACGTATTGTATTTTGAACTTTAAAAGAAATGTGTGTATTGAAATACAAAATGTAATAATAAAAATTCAGTGTTTGAATGAGTGCTTTGCTGACCTCTAGCGTCAAAACTACACTATGACATCTCAGGGCCTTCAATTGATCGCAACTGGATTGTTTTTGGACAAAACATGAGACGATAACAACTCGGCTCCACTAATTTAGACTTTGATCATAATTGTCAGGTTCAAACACTGATGACATCTATTAAACGAGACAAGAAGCAAGGAATTTAACAGAGACAAAATTCAATTGTGCTCAATTTGAGGAGAAACGTGTCTGATTGATTGATACTTTTATTAGTAGATTGCACAGTACAGTACATATTCTGTACAATTGACCACTAAATGGTAACACCCCAATAAGTTTTTCAACTTGTTTAAGTCGGGGTCCACCTTCATCAACTCATGGTGTTGACCGGTAAACTCTTAAGATTGTACGTCACCTCTTTTTATTTGGATTTTCCTTGTTTACATAACAGCTGTTTCTAAAGAAATGGAGGTTATTTAAACAGCTGTTGTTTTCGGTCACATGATAATATTAGCATGCTAATTGTTGACTGACATTGTCCAAGAATTGTTTGAGAATTTTGGAACTTTTGGAAAATAAAAGAAAAATGGTCGCAGACGTATTGTATTTTGAACTTTAAAAGAAATGTGTGTATTAAAATACAAAATGTAATAATAAAAATTCAGTGTTTGAATGAGTGCTTTGCTGACTTCTAGCGTCAAAACTACACTATGACATCTCAATCCCTTCAATTGATCGCAACTGGACTGTTTTTGGTTTGTCTTGGAAGTCATTTCCTAGCACGAACTGATGAAGTTGATGAGAGGCGAAAAGTCTTCCAAGACGAACTAAAAACAGTCAAGTTGCGATCGACTGAAGGCGCCGAGATGCCAAGGACCCGGATGACCGACAACATTCATGATATCGGGCGGGGCTTACGTTTGACTGACAGTCCTGCAGACCAATCACCGCGCCCTTCCCGCTAAACTGACTCCACTGGACGAGTGACCCGGATGACCGACAACTTCCATAGACAAAAAGTCAACGTGTGAGCACTTCCGGGGTGGGGCTTACGTTTGAGTGACAGCCCTGCGGACCAATCACCGCGCCCTTCCCGCTAAACGGACTCCACTGGACGAGTGACCCGGATGACCGACAACATCCATAGACATCAAGTCAACGTGTGAGCACTTCCGGGGTGGGGCTTACGTTTGACTGACAGCCCTGCGGACCAATCACCGCGCCCTTCCCGCCAAACTGGCTCCACTGTAGAAGTGACAATGGCGTAGCAGAGGAGCGGCAGGGGACGCCTTTTGTTCCCGGACTCCCTTTGCCGCTTTCCTCTTCTGCGGGGAAGCTCTGTGTTTCATTCCTCGACGGGGTTTAGTCGTGTGACGAGACAGGAAGCGAAGAAAGCGGACGGTGTGACCGTGGAAGAAGAAGAAGTCCTTCAGCCATTGTTTAGCAGTGTGTGCTAACATCTTCCTCATCCTCATCCTCCTCTGCAGCATCCTTCTTCTGCATCATCATCATCATCACTTTCAGGTAAGTCACTTTTATAAACCATCTACTTCATTATTGTGCTGACATGCTCATTGTAGTGACGTCTGTCCACCCTGCAGTACATTGATCTGCCGCCAATCAATGATGACAAGCAGCCAAATACTGATCAGTGATCAATGACTTGATTTTCTTCATTCTTTCTTATAAAGCAAAGAAACTTAATAGCACTCTCATAATAGAAATGTAAAGACGATATATATTATTAGGAAAATACAGTAGGATGTAAAATACAGATTGATAATAGAAGTAGAGTGCGGCCCACACAACATTTTTAAACATACTGTTACAAAACAGCCCATTAAATGTGGAATAAAAGAGTGTACCGGTGAAATGTAACGAGAAAATGTTGCAGTATTGACACTAGGGCGATAAGGCCTTTTTTGAATACTTCGATATTTTTAGGCCATATCGCGATACACGATATATATGTGGATATTTTGCCTTAGCCTTGAATGAAGACTTGATACATATAATGACAGCAGTATGATGATTCTATGTGTCTACATTCAAACATTCTTCTTCATACTGCGTCAATTAGATTCGATTAACTTAGATTAGATAGTACTTTATTTATTCCTTCAGGAAAGTTCCTTCAGGAAAATTAAAATTTTCAGCACAATCCCATTCAAAATCAGACAAACATTACAGGGAGACAGAACAGGATCGCTGACGGGTCTGCCGGCTTCCAGCGCCCTTTACAAAAAAGGTAAGATACAGGTAAACAAGTGGGGGGGGGATGGTAGAAAAAAAATCGGTCTAAGCGGCGTGGCGCAGTGGGAGAGTGGCCGTGCGCAACCCGAGGGGCCCTGGTTCAAATCCCACCTAGTACCAACCTCGTCACGTCCGTTGTGTCCTGAGCAAGACACTTCACCCTTGCTCCTGATGGGTGCTGGTTAGCGCCTTGCATGGCAGCTCCCTCCATCAGTGTGTGAATGTGTGTGTGAATGGGTAAATGTGAAAGTAGTGTCAAAGCGCTTTGAGTACCTTGAAGGTAGAAAAGCGCTATACAAGTACAACCCATTTATCATTTAAGCCTGGGCCCTGGAGAGGGGGTCCAGACTGAGGTCAAGGGAAAAAGAAAACTCATAGCCATAGTACACATCCCACATGTAAGAGGGAGACATCAAAGAACACAAAGGACATTAAAGACATTAAAGCAGCAGATACAAGCAGACACTTCTACATACAGCTATGAATAAAAAGTAAAATAAACATATCCACTGTGGTGGCCTCTGCGGTGTTCCACGCCATCGTCCGCTGGGGTGGAGGGAGCATGGCTAGAGACAGGAGCAGACCCAACAAGGCAACCAAGAGAGCCCACTCCACTCTCGGCCAGTGTCCAGTCCGCATGGATGAGCAAGGAGACTGAGGTGTCCGACACCTGCTCACCCAGCCAAGACAGCATGAAGCCTCTCCGTCCCGGCGCTCAGTGCTGGCTCCGCAGTCCTGTCCCCTCATCCGCATCTCCTCCAGTCCCTCCAAACCGACTCCGGTGTGGCAGACACCCTGCAGCTGGTCTCCATGGCCAAAAGGCTCCCGGGAGGCAGATCCAGAAGTCCACAAAAAAAGCACCACAGAGGTCACGAAAGTGCCACCTCTTGTCACACAGTCCCAGAGAGTCCTGGACCAAAAGGCAAGAAAACATAATAATACATGAAAACAAGAGGGAAACACAAAAGGATGACACAAGAGCACAGAGCTCCTGCCTACAGTGCCCACTACAGCAGCACCATCTTGTCTAATATATGCTACTTTTAAACTTTCATGCAGAGAAGGAAATCACAACAAAGTCAATTGACCAAAACTGTATTTATTAAACACTTATTAGCAGGTGACTTTTCAAATGATGCTACATGTTAGCAGTAATGCTACTTCTGGTAGCAACACTTGTGCCCCACACTTGACAAATTAAAGTTGTCTATTCGACATATTCCCACTTGAAGCCGAACCACCGCCAGACGATGGACCCCCTGCTGTTTTTCTTGGGAATTATTTCTTCCTTCATTTGTTACCAGATTGGCACCTTCTTTCTCTCGTATTACCACTAGCATCACAGCTAACGTTAGCCATGCTACTACCTCTCTGCTCCGCGAGGGCGTGTACGTATGTGATGTATGACAAGACAGTATGTGATGTATGTAAGAAGGTGCGCTTGCTGTCTGTGAGAAGGAGAGACAAGAAAGAGTGATAAAAGCCTGTAATGTAATGCCCGCAGCTAAAAGCAACTGCGTAAGAACATATACTCCAATATCACCATATAGTCATTTTCTATATCGCACAGAGACAAATCGCATATATCGATATATCGCCCAGCCCTATATGTATGTATGTGTGTGTATATATATGTATATATATTAGGGGTGTAACGGTACACAAAAATTTCGGTTCGGTACATACCTCGGTTTACACATCACGGTCCGGTTCATTTTCGGTACAGTAAGAAAACAACCAAATATACATTTTTGGGTTATTTATTTACCAAATTTGTAAACAAAGGCTTTATCCTTTTAACATTGGGGACACTTTAATAATCCTGCCCACGTTAAACTGCCCCAAGTTGTTGCTTTTATTGAATAAAATGACAAAAACTTTCTTCTACATAAAAAAAGTGCAACATTAAACAGTTTCAAGTCAACTCATCATGCTTGATTTATTACAGCATTTGGGAAGCCTGTAGTTCACTTTTATTATGTAAATGTTATATTTTTTCCAACATGTGATAGCAGGGACCCTGCTATTCAAAACTAGGTTGCTACATTACTAATGATTCATGTAACTATAGCTGAAAAATAGTACAATTGCAATAGGAGAGACTATTCATCCCTGATACCTATGGAGTTCATGTTAGTTCATGTGAAATAACAGACAGAGAGGGCTTTGCTGCCCCTAACACACACACACAGCAAAATGAGCTAACGTTACGCTAAAAGCTAATTAGCCTTCACATCACCTCAAGCCAGAACTGTGAGCGAGCTGAGCTGCAGTTTAAGTTTCCAGTGATGTTTGTAATAGTTGTGACTGGGAAGTGTTTATTATAATTTGGGGAGTGTACGATGTCCGCTGCTAAACACATATCTGCTCGACAATGAAGCATTTACAACATGCGTTCTGAATACGCACTGCTGATTGGCTTTGTATGTAACCAATCAGATGGCTGTGTGGGCGGGACAATGCTGGGTGTTCACTGCTCAGACAGAGGCAGAAAGCAGAGCAGCTTGTTAAGACTTTAGGATACAAACTCGTTCGATACACCCTCGTACCAAACTGAAACCCCCGTACCGAAACGGTTCAATACAAATACACGTACCGTTACACCCCTAATATATATATATATATATATATATACTGTATATGTTTGTGTATATATATTTATTTAGTACATATATATGTATATATTTTGAATGTTTTATCAAACACATTTTCTATTGATATGGATTACGTGTCAATATACACTGATATGATTTTATCGGGCCAGTCCTACTTCGGGGCTGTGAAATTTGAAGAAAAATGCCATCCTTTGAGGGTGATGTGATAGTAAATAATTGAAAAGCACTGCATTCAAGTAACTGAGTACAATTTTGGCAACTCTACCCACTTGTGATAATAATATTAAAATGTAAATGTTTTTCCAGGATGGACGCCCGATCCAGACTGGACGGACTCCACTGGGACCGCCGCTGCCTCGCCGGTCTGTGGTGAACTGTGAACATGACCTCCATGGGGAGGTCAGGGCCTGAGGGAGGGGGGTTTCTTCAGCCCCCCTCCAGAGTGAGGATGTCGGGTCCAACATAGTTTGTTTTATTTCAATCGTTTTTCCTGTAAAGACACAAAATGCTGTAGCGACTCATCATCAACATCAGTGCTGCCTCCCAGCCAACATGATGCTAAGCAGCAGAAACACAATTAATGATCTCTGGGCATCTGCTGTGATTTTTTTTGTTGTCATCTTCTTTGCTAGAACCGGAATTAGTCTCCTGGTTTGGTGGTCTTTTGACATCCACACCCCGTCTCATGATGCTGAGCCAGGCCGCCTTTTCCTGATTTGAAAAAGGTACTTTTGTATGAGAAGCGATGCGGGATGTGTGCAATATTCAATCTAAACTGTCATGTTGTTGAGCAAGCTGTATATTGTGTAAACGAGTGACACGTTGTTTGACAAAGCAACAAAATCACCAACGTCTTCCATTAAAGATTTGTATAGTCTCACATTAGAGCTCATTGCAGGCCCTCTAGAACGTAGTCAGCATGCATGGATTTATGCTTCCTGGCCAGTAGTGAGCACAAACAACACTTTTGGACTTTTTAGGGATGTTTTCAAACTTAAAATCAACCTATTTTTTATCCAAATGGGTCTGGAATTATTTAGTTTCAGCTCACACGGTCCCACAAAAAAAACCCCCAGTGTACCTTAATGCATCACAGTAAGCCATGTGACGTTTTCTTTTCCTATTGGCTCATTAACGGCAAGAATGACATCACTATCATAAACAGGAAGAAGGCACGTCGTTAACGCAGCAAACACGTCCTTTATTGATAACTTCAACAAACATAAGAATGTACCAGCAGACCAAAGTATTTACAGTAAGTAGCCGAGCATTTAATTAAAAAGGACGTCACCGAGAAATTGTTGTCTTTCACACACCAGAAAGATGAAGTGACATTACCATGAATTGATGAAGGTGGACCCCGACTTAAACAAGTTGAAGAACTTAATCGGGTGTTACTGCTGAAAATTGTACTTTTCCTGAAGGAACTCTCCTGACAGAATAAATAAAGTACTATCTATCTATCTACTGTGAACTGTGCAATCTGCTAATACAAGTTTCAATCAATCAATCAATCAAAACGTAAACGACATCCGTGCTGTTTTTTTGATGAGTCAGGCGGTCGGTTTGCTTCCATTCCTCTTTTTAGTGTGTTAGAGGTTTATTCCTCAACAACTATATCCTTATCTATACAATTATGCTTAACAGTGTTATAATCATTCAAGTTGTAAAAAAACAAATAGTTTTTGCAGTTTCATTTACTACTCAGACCTTCTTCCTGTTTGTCGTAGGTCACGTGATGTTGTTCTTTTTGCGAAGGAACGTCGCATATTTACCTTATTTGTAACTTCACTATTAATAAACTAGAGTATTTGGTTAAACCAGGAGTGTCCAAAGTGCAGCCCGGGGGCCATTTGTGGCCCGCAGCTAATCCTTTACCGGCCCGCCACACATTCTGGAAAAATTGCAAAATTGATAGTATTGCAAAAATTTTAAAAAACATTAAAAAAAGTGAAATGAGGTGAAATCTAATGAGAAAAAGTGGCAATGTTGACACAAAGCTGCCATGCAGGCAGTTTTTTTTGTTCCTTTTGTCTTTATTTTATTTTCTTTCCATTGCTCAAAAAAAAAGACAAAAAAATCTGTTATAATGAATTATTACTTAAAAATTATCACTTTAAAAAATATTGCAATGTTGTGTGGTTGCCATATAAAAACATCAGTTTGACAAAAGAGCATAAAACAAACAAAATAATAGTTCAAACTTAAAATTGACAGATATATTAGAAGTTGATCTTGAAATTTAAGTGTTAAAAGAAAAAAACAAATAAAAATGCATCACTTTATGAGTGGGGAACCTTTCGGATCTCAAATATATTTAGTAGGATTTTATTGAACTTTTCACTGTGATTACTCATAAATATGAAATAATTAAAATCAATGGTGTCCTGCATTATTGATCTTTGAGGGCTTTAATTGCTAAATAAAGGAACTCTCCTGAAGAAATCAATAAAGTACTATCTATCTATCTAAATACTGCATATTTCAGTTTTACTATAAAAAACAAAATTGTCTTTGACAAAAAAGGCATAAAACCTTATTTGTTTTACTTTATATCAACCTCAAGTTGATATAGAGATTTACTGTCAGCATTAAATTAAAAAAATTATAATAATTTAACTTATTTTTAACATTTTAATGACTGAGACCCTCTATGCTCCCCAAAATCCATATATTTTGTTATGGTTCGAAAATGAAAAATATCAAAATGGCCCCCGCATGTTTACATTTTTTCCGTGTGCGGCCCTCTGTGGAAAAAGTTTGGACACCCCTGGGTTAAACCATTCATTCTTCTTTTCTAAGGGGTTAATGCCGCGGGATTATTTACCCGATTCTGCTTAACAGTTCAAATAATTGTTTCGAGGTGTCAAAAAGCCAAATGGTCTTCCTGTTTACTTCATGACGTCGACCAATGGGAGAAGAGAGCGATGTCACATGGCTCGGTCGGAGAGAATTGTCGTCATTTATTACGTCAACAGAGCCGAAATACATTGTCGATTTATTTCATGTAAAATAACATTTAATTATTCAATTAATAATTGATTAAATGTTTATTATTGTCACATAATTGATACACAGGTAATCATTTAATTTAGTCTCATTTGAGCAAAATATACCCATTTTTAAGTGTGAAAGCATCCCATAAATATTTGCCCCTAAAAAAAAAAAGGTATAATCTAAATGTGATATGAGAATATAATTAAAATAACTGATGCATGTTTAATAATTAGTGTATTTAAAGAAGGTTCTATTCCAAAAAGTATTTTAATTGCAGCAATATTCATTCACTAGAATTTAAAAAAGTATAATTCCCCCCTCCTGGTGGCATCGTGTTGTGTAAAACAAGCCCACTGTTTTGCAAACAAATCCATCAAATTGTACAGGATTAGGCTTGTAGAAGTACTAATAATGCATGAGTATAGTGTTGTACTCCCTCTTGTAGCTCCATATAATCACATCTTTATCCCTGTAGATAAATGTTTGTTTTACTTTAGTTGTTACAAAACATGTCCCATCATTCCAGAAAGAAGCACTTTTATATGTACTGCCTTGCACTCTCTTTTAAAATAAGGCTTTGAAGGACTTTTGAAGGGGTTTTTTTGCGAGTAGGCACATAGTAGCAGTAATATGAAGTTAATAAAACAAACATATGCATGGGTTAGCAGACATGATTGTAATGCATGCAATAATACAACTTTGTCACGTGAATGAGGATGCGTGTTTGTAAACGTAGCAGGCATGTTGTAGCTTTTCTTCCTCTCCCAAAAAGGCGCACAAAAAAAGTGTCGACAAAATGAAGATGAGGATATTGTCGACTGACTCTGTAAAAGTGAAAAAAAACTATGCACTCCAGAATGATGTGAGGGGGCATGCTTGTAGCAACGTTAGCATCTTGAAGGGGTTTTCTACAAACAAATGAAGACTCTGTATTAGAAACGCAGCAATAATAACTATCATGTAATAATAAAAATGCAGCATGGTGCCAACAACAAGTCCTGGTGGATTTTTTTAGAAAGCAGCTTTATTTTATTTTATTTTGTCCATTCTTAACATGTACAAGACACATAACTGAAATGACATTTTCGGCACAGTCCTGCTAAGAGCAGACATACGTTACAGCGGGACAAGACTTAGTGTTGCTCGGTTGGTAGAGTGGCTGTGCCAGCAACTTGAGGGTTGCAGGTTCGATTCCCGCTTGTGCCATCCTAGTCACTGCCGTTGTGTCCTTGGGCAAGACACTTTACCCACCTGCTCCCAGTGCCACCCACACTGCTTTAAATGTAACTTAGATATTGGCTTTCACTATGTAAAGCGCTTTGAGTCACTAGAGAAAAGCGCTATATAAATATAATTCACTTCACTTACGCCGCTCCTTAAAAAAGGTGAGAAAAAGGTGACATTAGGAAAGGGGGAAGAGTAAAAAAAAATATATCAGGCTAAGGCTGGACCCTCAAGAGGGGTCCAGACTGAGTCCGAGGAAAAAACCTCACATAGCATGGCACACATAAACATGGTACATGTAATCACAACAACTTGCAACAGAGTGGGGGGTGGGGGGGGCAGCTGCCGCTACAAAGCGCTACTCAGCCATCCACAACCCCGGAGGAATTAAACAGCGGTGAAGGTGTTGATTTGGGGAGGGGCGTGTGTGCGTGCATGTATGCCCAATTAACTTGGGTGAGATGTGAAGTGAATTATTTATTTTTATTTTTTTAATTTATTTATTTATTTCAGCAATCTTCACATAAAACAAAGAACAACAAAAAGAAAAGAAAAAAACACTCATTTGAGCAATGATTGAGCCGAAAGGGTGTAGGTTGAAGCAACGCTTATATAAACCTACACCATCACAACAAGAACAAGGTTCAAAATATATAAAATCTAAAACATGCTTCACTTATATTACTTTTTTTAAACAATATATAAGCAACATATATGTAGCACACGTCTTATATACACAGTTTAACATTTAAATCAAACATATACATTTGTACACTTACATATATATATATTATAAATACACAATTTATTTAAGTTCCATATAAAGTGGTAATATATACATTTTAATATAACCTATATATATAATTATATTTATATAGCGCTTTTCTCTAGTGACTCAAAGCGCTTTACATAGTGAAAGCCAATATCTAAGTTACATTTAAAGCAGTGTGGGTGGCACTGGGAGCAGGTGGGTAGAGTGTCTTGAACAAGGACACAACGGCAGTGACTAGGATGGCCGAAGCGGGAATCAAACCTGCAACCCTCAAGTTGCTGGCACGGACACTCTACCAAACGAGCTATACCGCTATATGTTGAAATGTTTTTGTGGACTGGAGGCCGATCTCAAAGTTCGACACCGGGTGTTGTTGACAAAAAGGAAGGTCAAAAGCGTCCATCTTTGAGGAGTCCTCGGGGGAGTTCTTCAGAACAGCCTGGTCCTGATTGCATCACGGCCATTCCAGGGAGTCAAATCGTAGATTAAGATGTTGTTTTTCTTCTGTGTGTGTCCGTGCTGGATCCCTCAAATTCAACTTAATTATTCCTTCTCAGCAAACTTCTCCAAGATGAGATACATTTTGCGATTTAAATCAGAAATCGCTCCAGTCTGTGTTCTCACAGCCCAACCCAATCCAACCAGTGCGTTGAACAGCCGTTGGGCCGCTTGAGTCGCTGCCATCGTCTTCTGAATTTGACGATACACCGGAGCAAGTGCCCAGCGATCACAGTTCCAAATAGGTAGAGGTCTTTCACGTCCTCGATGGAAAGAACTGAGAGACACATGATTCTCCATTTATCCCAGGAGTCTCTCACGTACCCCGCAGCATGTGTTACAACAGCGTGGCTTCGTAGTAAAAGAGTGCAAGTACTTTCCTGGCCCGCCTGCAATCCAGACCTGTCTCCCATGGAAAATGTGTGGCGCATTATGAAGCTTAAAATACGACCCCGGACTGTTGAAGGACTGAAGCTCTACATAAAACAAGAATGGGAAAGAATTCCACTTTCAAAGCTTCAACAATTAGTTTCCTCAGTTCCCAAACGTTTATTGAGTGTTGTTAAAAGAAAAGGTGATGTAACACAGTGGTGAACATGCCCTTTCCCAACTACTTTGTCACGTGTTGCAGCCATGAAATTCTAAGTTAATTATTATTTGCAAAAAAAAAATGTTTATGAGATTGAACATCAAATATGTTGACTTTGTAGCATATTCAACTGAATATCAATCAATCAATGTTTATTTATATAGACCCAAATCACAAATGTCTCAAAGGACTGCACAAATCATTACGACTACGACATCCTCGGAAGAACCCACAAAAGGGCAAGGAAAACTCACACCCAGTGGGCAGGGAGAATTCACATCCAGTGGGACGCCAGTGACAATGTGGAGCGGGTCTAACATGATACTGTGAAAGTTCAATCCATAGTGGCTCCAACACAGCCGCGAGAGTTCAGTTCAAGCGGATCCAAGACAGCAGCGAGAGTCCCATCCACAGGAAACCATCTCAAGCGGAGGCAGATCAGCAGCGTAGAGATGTCCCCAACCGATACACAGGCGAGCGGTCCATCCTGGGTCTCGACTCTGGACAGCCAGTACTACATCAGTGGTCATCGGACCGGACCCCCTCCACAAGGGAGGGGGGGACATAGGAGTAAAAAGAAAAGAAGCGGCAGATCAACTGGTCTAAAAAGGAGGTCTATTTAAAGGCTAGAGTATACAGATGAGTTTTAAGGTGAGACTTAAATGCTTCTACTGAGGTAGCATCTCGAACTGTTACCGGGAGGGCATTCCAGAGTACTGGAGCCCGAACGGAAAACGCTCTATAGCCCGCAGACTTTTTTTGGGCTTTAGGAATCACTAATAAGCCGGAGTCTTTTTGGGTTGAAAAGGATTTGCAAATCATTGTATTCTGTTTATATTTACATCTAACACAATTTCCCAACTCATATGGAAACAGGGTTTGTAATTTCTCTCAGCATTCAATACATTAATGTTCTTATCATGCAAATAAAGTAAATAGTCAACTTTTGGCTGAGTAAACATAACACCATCCATCCATCCATCCATCCATTTTCTACCGCTTATTCCCTTTTGGGGTCACGGGGGGCGCTGGCGCCTATCTCAGCTACAATCGGGCGGAAGGCGGGGTACACCCTGGACAAGTCGCCACCTCATCACAGGGCCAACACAGATAGACAGACAACATTCACACACTAGGGACCATTTAGTGTTGCCAATCAACCTATCCCCAGGTGCATGTCTTTGGAGGTGGGAGGGGCCTATCCCCAGGTGCATGTCTTTGGAGGTGGGAGGGGCCTATCCCCAGGTGCATGTCTTTGGAGGTGGGAGGGGCCTATCCCCAGGTGCATGTCTTTGGAGGTGGGAGGGGCCTATCCCCAGGTGCATGTCTTTGGAGGTGGGAGGGGCCTATCCCCAGGTGCATGTCTTTGGAGGTGGGAGGAGCCTATCCCCAGGTGCATGTCTTTGGAGGTGGGAGGGGCCTATCCCCAGGTGCATGTCTTTGGAGGTGGGAGGGGCCTATCCCCAGGTGCATGTCTTTGGAGGTGGGAGGAGCCTATCCCCAGGTGCATGTCTTTGGAGGTGGGAGGGGCCTATCCCCAGGTGCATGTCTTTGGAGGTGGGAGGGGCCTATCCCCAGGTGCATGTCTTTGGAGGTGGGAGGGGCCTATCCCCAGGTGCATGTCTTTGGAGGTGGGAGGAGCCTATCCCCAGGTGCATGTCTTTGGAGGTGGGAGGGGCCTATCCCCAGGTGCATGTCTTTGGAGGTGGGAGGGGCCTATCCCCAGGTGCATGTCTTTGGAGGTGGGAGGAAGCCGGAGTACCCGGAGGGAACCCACGCATTCACGGGGAGAACATGCAAACTCCACACAGAAAGATCCCGAGCCTGGATTTGAACCCAGGACTGCAGGAACTTCGTATTGTGAGGCAGACGCACTAACCCCTCTGCCACCGTGAAGCCCTTAAACATAACACCTTCCATAAAATGTAACTCAACTTAAACAGCATTTATGCTCCTACAATTATTTTAACGCTTGAATCTGTATATCAACATTAGGTCTGTCTGTCAATATAAAGTTTTATAAAAATTTTATATACCCCTTTTTTTTTCTTCCCCAAAGCCGTGTTTCTTTTCGGGAAAAAGACAAAATATTTTTCCACAAAAGCATTTCCAATATGCAGTAATTTAATGTGAAGTAATTGGAGGCGTTGGTCAATAATTGATAACATTGTTTTGGTTCAACAACATTTTTGAAGTCCCACAAAGACCACATTCAAAAATGTGCAAAAGTGACTTTAATGATGTTCTCACAGTAATATCATACATATACAAATATATATATATATATATATATATATATGCTCAAACACTTGCTTTTTGAGGCATGAAGGAAACCTTCCTAGTAACAAGTGTGACAGGTAACAACCCCCCCCCCCCAAAAAAGGCTTCACTACACATCTCAAAATGCATAAACAGTCTGCTTCAAACCTAGAAGGTGCAAGTTAGGTCATGTAGTTCCTCAGCAGCTGTGCTAAACTAGCATGAAGTTAAAATGCCATGTTAGCACACGCAGCTATGCTACTGCCATCCATCCATTTCCTACCGCTTATTCCCTTTGGGGGTGGCGGCCGCCTATCTAGTGTTGCTGGTCTTTTCACTTCTGGCTGCTTTTCCCGCCCTTCTTGGGGTGTCTTGTTACTTGAGTCATGTGATGGGAGAGAGCCTCAAACTGCGCCCTCAACTGCGGAACAAACGAGAAATAAACAAAAACAACGGAGGTCGATTTCACCACCAAAGTCGTCGTGTACCTTGTGGAGGTCCTCCCCCAGGGGCGCCACATCAAAGGAGACCGACGAGGCCTCAACCATGGCGCGGCTGTCCAGCATGTAACTGCGGGGGGAGGGGGGGAGATTTACACATGCTCGCTGTTACCTTGCGTCAACTATTACAGTATTTCCTTGAATTGCCGCCGGGGCACTAATTATTTTAAAACCTCTTCTCACTCCGGCACTTACCAGAGGCATGCGGTAAATTTGCGCCTGCGCTTAAAAATTTGAGTTTGATGTAAGGATGCCATCATGAAAAGCACATTTAATAAAAAAAACGTTATTATGAACTTACCTTTACTTTTGATTGGCAACACTAAATTGGCCCTAGTGTGTGAATGTGAGTGTCCAGGGTGTACACCACCTTCCGCCCAATTGTAGCTGAGATAGGCGCCAGTGCCCCCGCGACCCCAAAGGGAATAAGCGGTAGAAAATGGATGGATGGATGAAGTCCATGCGCAGCTCCTTCTGAACAAAAGCATCGATAACTTGTTTATAGAAGTCTTCCTTATCTTTCTTCAGTTTTAAAAGTCTCTCTGTCTAGATGGAGATCTTCCTTTATTACCTCCTGCTTCGATTGAAAGTCCAGTTTAGAAAAGTGTTTTATTTTAGATATGTAATCCTCCATGTTAAAAGTGCAAGCGAGAGGAAAAACTAAAGGATGGCTGCTCACTCTTGCTACTTGTTGTCACTTCTTCTGCAGCCGAGTAGTCGCAAGAAGGATCACTAGCGCCCTCTACCACCAGGAGGCGGGAGTCATTTAATGACTCATATTTGACACACGCAGCTACGGTATATTAATAAAACATAGCTGCTTACTGTTCTTTTTAGCATATTCAATAGCTTGGACCTTAAATCCTACTGAATAGCTCTTAATCTTCTTCCCTTTATGCGATTTCAAATGATTGAAATCAGCCTCCTCCATTTTGAAAATGATGACAGGTGAAGTGTCACTCGTGACGTGACGAGTTTGACCCGGTGGAAATTCTAGGCATATGCTAATTATTGGGCGAAACGAGTTTGACCCGGCGGAAATTCTAGACATTCGCTAATAAAAATAATATTTTGCAGAACGAGTTTGACCCAGCAGTAATTCTAGACAGGTGCATACTATATACCTGGCGGCAATTCAAGGAAATCCGGTCTTCACACGGAGGAGAGAGGATGAGGACAGACTCACCATCGCAGCTTGGCCTTTTGCAGCAGGAACAAGGAGCGCAGATCAGCCAGGTGCGGGGGGGCGGCGTGGAGGACTTTACCCGCCATCACGCCACACTCGCGGCAACTCACGCTGCTGAAGACGCTGGAGAACACAACAGAAGACCATCGCGCTGAAGAACAAATGATGTCGAGTTGGCCTTTTTACACGTCTCACAAGCACACTAAAACATGCGTGTAGGGATGAAATAGCCTCTAAAGCAGGGGAGTCAGACTCAAACACAGAGTGGGCCAACAATGTAAAACTGAACAAAGCCGCGGGCCAAAGTTGAACAAATGAACCTTTTAATAAGGACCCAAACAAGTTTAGCATTGAATATTGAACAAGCAAGACTTATATAACTTTATAGTGACATGTTTCAAATAATACTAATCATTTAAAAATAGCAATGGCATATCAAATCAAATTTAAATAGAATTTGAATGCTTTTCTATTTGCAGCCTTCTCAGGTAAATATCCAAATAAACTTTTCCCACAGGCTAATAATACATTTTTATATTGTAGCGTCCAGGAAGAGGTTGTGAAGTGAATTATATTTATATAGCGCTTTTCTCAAGTGACTCAAAGCGCTTTACATAGTGACACCCAATATCTAAGTAACATTTAAAGCAGTGTGGGTGGCACTGGGAGCAGGTGGGTAAAGTGTCTTGCCCAAGGACAAAACAACAGTGACTAGGATGGCACAAGCGGGAATCGAACCTGCAACCCTCAAGTTGCTGGCACGGCCACTCTACCAACCGAGCTATGCCGCCTGCAAGGGGTTCTGTGTATTTGTTCTGTTGTGTTACAGTGCGGATGTTCTCCCGAAATTTGCTTGTCATTCTCGTTTAGTGTTGGTTCACAGTGTGGCGCGTATTTTTAACAGTCTTAAACTTGTTTATACGGCCACCCTCTGTGTGACCTGTATGGCTGCTGACCAAGCTTGCATTGCATTGCATTAGTGTGTGTGTGTGTGTGTGTGTGTAAAAGCCACATATATCATGTGACTATGCCGGCATGCTGTTTCTACGTCGGAAAAGCGGACGTGACGAAAGGTTTTAGAGGACGCTTGAGGCAGTACGCCCCCAATATTTTTGTCTAGGTGGGAATCGGGAGAAATTTGGGAGAATGGTTGCCACCTGTGATTTTTGTGTGGGGCACTGAAATTTGGGAGTCTCCTTGGAAAATAGGGGGGGTTAGCTAGTATGAGTATTATACAGCGACACCGCCGCTGTATAATACTGGCGGGCCAGCTCTAATGTTCATTTGATGTTGCCTCGAGGGCCAAATCTGGCCCGCGGGCCAGAGTTTGACACCCATGCTCTAAAGTATAATCCGGTATTGAGCACAGTAGACCAGATAAACCACAGAAACCTCGACTATAGTTATATTTTTTAATATTTCTCTCCTGGTTCTTATTTTTAATAGGCCATAAAAAACATCAATAATCATCGATATGGACCGATATAAAACACTTGCGTGGTGATACAGTTTTCAGCCTGAGTGTGAGAAGACATGAGACGACCCAAACGATGCCGCGATGGCTACATGGTGGTGGTCTGGCATGGAGGCTGCTACTCACCAGTCAGCGATGTCTCCTTTATCTCCACACTCCTTCACGCTGCTAACTATCACGTCATCGCTGACTCCTGAACAAAAAGCAAAAGGTCTCGTTGACTTCATCTCACGATTCAAATAGCGGACGATACGGATTGTTGATACCGTATTCTACACTTGATGGATAATTGTCACTAGAGCAAAAATAACTACAAAAAAAAAAAAAACGGAACAAAAATACGAGTACACAAACAAGGATGGAGTGAGGGTCACAACTTTGTAAGCAAATAGTCAAACAGTTTTAGAACAACATTTCTCAACGAGCTATTGCAAGGAATTTAGGGATTTTATTATCTACGGTCCGTAAAACCATCAAATGGTTCAGAGAATCTGGAGAAATCACTGCACGAAAGCGATGATATCACGGACCTTTGATCCCTCAGGCGGTACTGCATTGAAAACCGACATCAGTGTGTAAAGGATATCACCACATGGGCTCAGGAACACTTCATAAAACCACTGTCAGTAACTACAGTTGGTCGCAACATCTGTAAGTGCGAGTTAAAACTCTACTTTGCAAAGCGAAAGCCATTTATCAACAACACCCAGGCACGCCGCCAACTATCACGTCATCGCTGACTCCTGAACAAAAAGCAAAAGTTCTCGTTGACTTCATCTCACGATTCAAATAGCGGACGATACGGATTGTTGATACCGTATTCTACACTGGATGGATAATTGTCACCAGAGCAAAAATGACAAAAAAAAAAAACGGAACAAAAATACAAGTACAGTAAGTGTTGAGAATCTGTCACAAACAAGGATGGGGTGAGGGTCACCACTTTGTAAGCAAATAGTCAAACAGTTTTAGAACAACATTTCTCAACGAGCTACCGCAAGGAATTTAGGGATTTTACCATCTACGCTCCGTAAAATCATCAAAAGGTTCACAATCTGGAGAAA
The DNA here is from genome assembly GCF_033978795.1 of Nerophis ophidion. NCBI lineage: Eukaryota > Metazoa > Chordata > Actinopteri > Syngnathiformes > Syngnathidae > Nerophis > Nerophis ophidion. Next base: position 2,468,777 of record NC_084613.1, read on the forward strand.
TCACTCCACGTAAGTGATGATATTACGGACCTTTGATCCCTCAGGCGGTACTGCATTGAAAACCGACAGTGTGTAAAGGATATCACCACATAATAATAATAATAATAAAGGATTAGATTTATATCGCGCTTTTCTATTGTTATATACTCAAAGCGCTCACAGAGAAGCGGGAACCCATCATTCATTCACACCTGGTGGTGGTAAGCTACATCAGTAGCCACAGCTGCCCTTGGGTAGACTGACGGAAGCGTGGCTGCCAGTTTGCGCCTACGGCCCCTCCGACCACCACCTATCATTCATCATTCATTCACTAGTGTGAGCGGCACCGGGGGCAAAGGGTGAAGTGTCCTGCCCAAGGACACAACGCCAGCGACTTTGATGTCCATAGGTGGGAAGCGAACCTGCAACCCTCAGGTTTTTGGCACGGCCGCTCTACCCACTACGCCATGCCGCCCCAACATGGGCTCAGGAACACTTCATAAAACCACTGTCAGTAACTACAGTTGGTCTCTACCTCTGTAAGTGCAAGTTAAAACTCTACTATGCAAAGCAAAATTTTATTTATCAACAACACCCAGGAACGCTGCCGGCTTCACTGGGCCCGAGCTCATCTAAGATGGACTGATGCAAAGTGGAAAGGTGTTCTGTGGTCTGACAAGTCCACATTTCAAATTATATTTGGAAACTGTGGACGTGGTGTCCTCTGGAACAAAGAGGAAAATAACCATCCGGATTGTTCTGGGTACAAAGTGTAAAAGCCAGCATGTGTGATGGTATGGGGGTGCATTAGTGCCCAAGGCATGGGTAACTTACACATCTGTGAAGGCACCATTAATGCTGAAAGGTACATACAGGTTTTGGAACAACATATGTTGTCATCCTAGCAACGTTATCATGGACGCCCCTGCTTATTTCAGCAAGACAATGCCAAGCCATGTGTTACAACAGCATGGCTTCGTAGTAAAAGAGTGCGGGTACTTTCCTGGCCCGCCTGCAGTCCAGACCTGTCTCCCATGGAAAATGTGTGGCGCATTATGAAGCGTAAAATAGGACAAAACCCCAGACTGTTGAACAACTTAAAGGCCTACTGAAAGCCACTACTAGCGACCACGCAGTCTGATAGTTTATATATCAATGATGAAATATTAACATTGCAACACATGCCAATACGGCCGCTTTAGTTTACTAAATTGCTATTTTAAATTTCGCGCAAAGTTTCCTGTTTAAAACGTTGTGGTATGATGATGCGTGCGTTTGACGTCACCGGTTGTAGCGGACATTATTTTCCATCCCGATCCAAGCTATAAGTAGTCTGCTTTAATCCCATAATTACACAGTATTCTGGACATCTGTGTTGCTGAATCTTTTGCAATTTGTTCAATTAATAATGGAGACGTCAAAGTAGAAAGATGTAGGTGGGAAGCTTTTAGCCTTTAGCCACACAAACACATGGTGTTTCCTTGTTTAAAATTCCCGGAGGTGAAGCTTTACTATGGATCAGAGCGGTCAAGCAAACATGGATTCCGACTACATGTCAACCGGCAGTTTTCAGTGAGAAAATTGTGGTAATAAGTCGGCTCTTACCGGAGACATCAGCGGAGCTTCCGTCCAGCTGCAGCTGCCGTGACTTCCCTCAGAGACACTGGGTCAACACACCTGTGGCCACACCCCTCCGACTTTAAGGTACTATTTAATCTCCCTAAAACACTAGTACTACAATAAGCAGATAAGGGATTTTCCAGAATTATCCTAGTAAATGTGTCAAATAACATCTGAATTGCTCCCACTGCAATCACATTTTTTTTTCTAGTCCTTCACTCTAAATTTCCTCATCCACGAATCTTTCATCCTCGCTCAAATTAATAGGGAAATCGTCGCTTTCTCGGTTTGAATAACTCTGGCTGCTGGTGGCCATGATTGTAAACAATGTTCAGATGTGAGGAGCTCCACAACCCGTGACGTCACGCGCTCATCGTCTGCTACTTCCGGTACAGGTAAGGCTTTTTTATTAGCGACCAAAAGTTGCCAACTTTATCGTGGATGTTCTCTACTAAATCCTTTCAGCAAAAATATGGCGAAATGATGAAGTATGACACATAGAATGGAGCTGCTATCCCCGCTTAAATAAGAACATGTAATTTCAGTAGGCCTTTAAGTAAGATACAATGTTTAGTGAACACAACATTAAAGTTGTCTATATAAATAAACATTGAGTGATTGATAATGACTTACGTAGAAAGGCGATGGCATCCAGACATTTGATTTCTCCGCACACGGAGAATGAGTCTGCGAGCACAGTGTTGCATTGTTTGCAATGAAGGCTCGCCAATCGTTGAGATTCTATGTCGCTCCCAACATTGGATTCTTCTGAGCGGTCTGTGAGGACACTGTCGCAGAACTCCATCATCTTCTCGGTCTTCTGCCCTCTTTGCCACGCAACTGTCGTGCAAGAAGTCCTGACCGGAAGCAGAAATGTGTAGCGCAAACGCCACCACGTGGAGGAAAATTTGCAATAATTATTTACCCGACGAGTATTCAGCAACACTTCACACGCTGACATTTAACGAAACGCGGCAGCAGTTTTGTTGTTCATTTTTCGACTCTCGCTTTTATTTTGGCAAAGAACCGGAAGCTCGAGCAAGCGTGCTTTGATTGGCTACAGGGCGCCAAACTCGCAACCAGGATTGGCTGAGAGGCGTTTCCGGATGTATTCATCAGCCAATTAAATGCATCCCGCCAGTGTTTTGAATCTGAGTAGTTCAGCCGTTAGTTGTGCTGAATTATTGGAGCCTCCAACTCCTGTGCGCTTTCCTGCTTGATTCTACTTTTAGTTCTCATCGAAATCTACTTTTAAAGATGGATTTGGATTCTATGAAATACGCGGAACTGCGCAGCCTCGCAAAAGAGCTCGGCCTCAAGGCTAATTTGAAGGTAAGAAAGCCTCTTTGTCCGTGATTTCTTCATTGGAAACAACTCAATCTCCGTTTGAAAAGAAAACTAAAAAAAACGAAGTGTTCTTATTATTTGTGCAGTTGAGCACGAACTACGTCTTTTTATATTTCATAATAAATACAATTTAAAATTCCTAGTACACAGAAACGGACCAAAGTGATTATTTTTCATCTCCAGACGCGCAAAGTTTCATTATCAATGTAAAAGTGTGAATAATTACTGCGGCGTGCCTGTTGGGACTTTAAAGTTAAAGTTAAAATACCCATGATAGTCACACACATACTAGATGTGGCGAAATTATTCTCTGCATTTGACCCATCACCCTTGATCACCACCTGGGAGGTGAGGGGAGCAGTGAGCAGCAGCGGTGGTCACGCCCGGGAATCATTTCTGGTGATTTAACCCCCAATTCCAAGCCTTAATGCTGAGTGCCAAGCAGAGAGGTAATGGGTTAAGAAGGGGTAAACAAAACTAAACATTGTGCGCATAGCAACATTCGTGAGGGAGGGGCAGAGAGCGAGAGAGTTATGATAAACGCGCATGCGTCGCCAGGCTCTGCTTTTTATGCATTGATTTATCAGATTTAATTTTTTATTATCTATAGCAGGGGTGTCAAAAGTGTGCCCCGGAGGTCTTTTGCGGCCCACAACTAATGTTTTAAAAGCACATTCTAAAAATACTATTAAAATAAACAAAAAGATATCATGTTAGACCTGCTCGACATCCATTGCTTTCCTCCTCTCTAAGGTTCTCATAGTCATCATTGTCACCGACATCCCACTGGGTCATTATTGTCACCGATGTCCCACTGGGTGTGAGTTTTCCTTGCCCTTATGTGGGCCTACCGAGGATGTCGTGGTGGTTTGTGCAGCCCTTTGAGACACTAGTGATTTAGGGCTATATAAGTAAACATTGATTGATAACAGAAGTGAAATAAAAAAGCTTGAAAGATAAATGTAATTTAGAACAAGTTGCAATGTTGACTAAAAACTAAGCAGTTTTTTTTTTCTTTCAAAATGTCATTGCTCAAAATATAATATTGAATCAAAATCAATGTTATTATGAATTATTGACCCATCCAAGGTTACGATTACGTCACATAAAATATTCCAGTAAGAAAAATATTTGTGGTGGAAGATTTTGCAAATTTGGTGAATAAATAAACAAAAAAATTACATTTTGTTGTTTTCTTACTGTGCTGAAAATGAACTGAACCGGGACCTCTGAACCGAGGTATGTACCGAACCGAAATTTTTGTGTACCATTACACCCATACAAACAATTAAATTGAAAAATAAAACGTTTTTTTTAATTGTTTTTTTTTGTTTTTTGTTTTTAAAGCATGTATATTACATGTAATGGAAATGACAATCACCCAAAAAATGTTTTCACCGGAAGTGGTCGTTTTAAAAACAAGACTGTGGAGAGGTGGTGGTCTTGTGTACTGTTTTTTTTAGATATGAATGTTTTTAGAAATATAATTTAATATAATATAATTTTTTTTGTCGTTGAAAATTAAATGAATGGTGTACCAATTGTTTTTGTTCTTTGTCATTCATGAAACTAAAATGAACAAAAACTACGCTGAGTGTCTTGGTTTGCTCGCTTGTGTTGAATGATTTAATTGTCCTAACTGATCCATTGTGTGTGCAAACAGGCTGATAAGTTACTGAAAGCCCTCAAGCAGCATTTTGATCAACAGAAGAACACACAGGAAGAAAAGGTAAAAAAAAACAAAAAACACATAAGGTTCGTCAAAAATAGTACGCTAATATTTTGTTTAAACATTGATTTCAACCATGTTTTCTAGAAAGAGGAGTTTGATGTTGAGATTTGTAACGCACCCCCGGTGTTTGTGAACACACGTCGAGGGAGAGCGAAGAACAAAAGGACCGATGTGGAGAACGAGCCTTCTACTGAGGACGAAGCCAAGTTGGACGAGGTAATGACATCACAAACATCCACATGATGACATCACAAACATCCACATGATGACATCACAAACATCCACATGATGACATCACAAACATCCACATGATGACATCACAAACATCCACGTGATGACATCACAAACATCCACGTGATGACATCACAAACATCCACATGATGACATCACAAACATCCACATGATGACATCACAAACATCCACATGATGACATCACAAACATCCACATGATGACATCACAAACATCCACATGATGACATCACAAACATCCACATGATGACATCACAAACATCCACATGATGACATCACAAACATCCGCATGATGACATCACAAACATCCGCATGATGACATCACAAACATCCGCATGATGACATCACAAACATCCACATGATGACATCACAAACATCCACATAATGACATCACAAACATCCACATGATGACATCACAAACATCCACATGATGACATCACAAACATCCACATGATGACATCACAAACATCCACATGATGACATCACAAACATCCACATGATGACATCACAAACATCCACATGATGACATCACAAACATCCGCATGATGACATCACAAACATCCACATGATGACATCACAAACATCCACATGATGACATCACAAACATCCGCATGATGACATCACAAACATCCGCATGATGACATCACAAACATCCGCATGATGACATCACAAACATCCGCATGATGACATCACAAACATCCGCGTGATGACATCACAAACATCCGCGTGATGACATCACAAACATCCGCGTGATGACATCACAAACATCCGCGTGATGACATCACAAACATCCGCGTGATGACATCACAAACATCCGCGTGATGACATCACAAACATCCGCGTGATGACATCACAAACATCCGCGTGATGACATCACAAACATCCGCGTGATGACATCACAAACATCCGCGTGATGACATCACAAACATCCACGTGATGACATCACAAACATCCACGTGATGACATCACAAACATCCACGTGATGACATCACAAACATCCACGTGATGACATCACAAACATCCACATAAGCAAGCTGGCTAAAGGCAAGACCCGTTCTCTCTCTCCAAGGTCTCTGCTGCTCCACCCCAGCATGGCGGCAAGAGGAGACGAGTGTCCTCCACCTCCAAGATGGAGACTACAGACAAGCAAGTGGTTGTGGTGCTGGAAGATGTTCAAGTGCAGAGTGCTGTCGAGAATGAAGGTTAGCATCATGCTGGTAAACCATCAGATTAATCACCATTAAAGGCCTACTGAAATGAGATGTTCTTATTTAAACGGGGATAGCAGCTCCATTCTATGTGTCATACTTCATCATTTCGCCATATTTTTGCTGAAAGGATTTAGTAGAGAACATCCAGGATAAAGCTGGCAACTTTTGGTGGCTAATAAACAAGCCTTGCCTGTACCGGAAGTAGCAGACGATGTGCGCGTGACGTCACGGGTTGTGGAGCTCCTCACATCTGAACATTGTTTACAATCATGGCCACCAGCAGCGAGGGCGATTCGGACCGAGAAAGCGACTATTTCCCCATTAATTTGAGCGAGGATGAAAGATTCGTGGATGAGGAAAGTGAGAGTGAAGGACTAGGGGAAAAAAAGACTATACGGTGGGAGCGATTCAGATGTTATTAGACAAATTTACTAGGATAATACTGGAAAATCCCTTATCTGCTTATTGTGTTACTAGTGTTTTAGTGAGATTATATGGTAGTACCTGTACAACCTGAAGGTCACCCCCGCACCTTTCTTCAGCACCAGTCGACAGGTGGTGGCGATGCCCATCTCTGCCCTTCGCAAGGGGCCCTCTTTGAAATGATGGCTGCATAATACACTGTACTTTGTGTGTGTGGTCCAATCCAACCATGTTTGCTTGACCGCTCTGTTCCATAGTAAAGCTTGACTGTCATCTTTCGGGAATGTAAACAATGAAACACCGGCTGTGTTTGTGTTGCTAAAGGCGGCCGCAATACACCGCTTCCCACCTACATCTTTCTTCTTTGATGTCTCCATTATTCATTGAACAAATTGCAAAAGATTCAGCAACACAGATTTCCAGAATACTGTGGAATTATGCGATGAAAAGAGACGACTCATAGCTAGGAACAAAATGTCCTCTACAATGCGTGATGTCACGCGTACGTGTCATCATACCGCGACGTTTCAGCAAGATACTTTGGGGCGAGATTTAAAATTGCAATTTAGTAAACTAAAGCGGCCGTATTTGCATGTGTTGCAATGTTAATATTTCATCATTGATATATAAACTATCAGACTGTGTGATCGTTAGTAGTGGCTTTCAGTAGGCCTTTAAATATTCATTTTTATAGTATACTAATGTTTTGTTTCATTTGGCATGAACAAAGGGGCTGAATAAATAAGAGAAAATAATAGGAGGTCAACAAATTATTGATGCAGATATTTGTCATTTTGACGTATATCAGGGGTGTCAAACTCATTTTAGCTCAGGGGCCGCATGGAGGAAAATCCATGCCCAAGTGGGCCGGAATGGTAAAATCATAGTTTGATAACTTCAAAATAAAGACAACTCCAAGTTGTTTACTTTGGCCAAAAATAGAAGAAGCACATTGTGAAAACATACAAATAATCCTCTGGAAAAAACACTTCAAGTTTGTTGAAAATTCTGAGGAAATTGGTGCAGTTTCAAAAACACAAAGTTTAGACGTGGTCTCAGACGCCTTTGGATTAAAAATGAAGAAATAACGCATTCATTGTGACGGCTTTAATTCAAATCCTATTTATTTGTCTTTTTAGTCCAAGTTCCCCGTGCCAAGGCTGGTAAGATCCCCCGTTTAATAGGCGACCTGACCAAGAGGAAGCCTTTGAAGCCAGTCACTCCCAGTAAGTGGCCGTTGCTTTCACTTTCACTTTCACTTTCGCTCCCATCACAAAACCCCTGTCAATTTGTCCAAATGTGGCGCAGATTTCAAGAAGCTCCACGAGGCGCAGTTCAACAAGCTGGAGTCCATCGACGCGTACGTGCAGAGGAAGAACAGGAAGATGGAATTGTTCCAGAAGCCCGTGAAAGAGCTGAAGGTATGCAGGAAGTAGAGCTGGAATTTAGTGTTTTATGTCGGCCCGTATCAATTATTGATATGTTTTGTGACCTATGGTAAATAAGGACCGGGACAAAAACATATGGAATGTCAACATTTTACAAACCCCGTTTCCATATGAGTTGGGACATTGTGTTAGATGTAAATATAAACAGAATACAATGATTTGCAAATCCTTTTCAAGCCATATTCAGTTGAATATGCTACAAAGACAACATATTTCATGTTCAAAACTCATAAACTTTTGTTTTGTGTGCAAATAATCATTAACTTTAGATTTTGATGCCAGCAACACGTGACAAAGAAGTTGGGAAAGGTGGCAAAAAATACTGATAAAGTTGAGGAATGCTCATCAAACACTTATTGGGAACATCCCACAGGTGTGCAGGCTAATTGGGAACAGGTGGGTGCCATGATTGGCTATAAAAACAGCTTCCCAAAAAATGCACAAGAAAGGATGGGGCGAGGTACACCCCTTTGTCCACAACTGTGTGAGCAAATAGTCAAACAGTTTAAGAACAACCTTTCTCAAAGTGACATTGCAAGAAATTTAGGGATTTCAACATCTACGCTCCATAATATCATCAAAAGGTTCAGAGAATCTGGAGAAATCACTCCACGTAAGCGGCATGGCCGGAAACCAACATTGAATGACCGTGACCTTCCATCCCTCAGACGGCACTGTATCAAAAACCGACATCAATCTCTAAAGGATATCACCACATGGGCTCAGGAACACTTCAGAAAACCACTGTCACTAATACAGTTGGTCGCTACATCTGTAAGTGCAAGTTAAAGCTCTACTACACAAAGCGAAAGCCATTTATCAACAACATCCAGAAACGCCGCCAGCTTCTCTGGGCCTGAGATCATCTAAGATGGACTGATGCAAAGTGGAAAAGTGTTCTGTGGTCTGATGAGTCCACATTTCAAATAGTGTTTGGAAATATTCGACATCGTGTCTCCCGGACCAAAAAGGAAGCGAACCATCCAGACTGTTATTGACACAAAGTGTAAAAGCCAGCATGTGTGATGGTATGGGGGTGCATTAGTGCCCAAGGCATGGGTGACTTACACATCTGTGAAGGCACCATTAATGCTGTAAGGTACATACAGCTTTTGGAACAACATATGCTGCCATCTAAGCGCCGTGTTTTTCATGGACGCCCCTGCTTATTTCAGCAAGACAATTCCGAGCCACATTCAGCACGTGTTACAACAGCTGGGTTTCGTAAAAAAAGAGTGTGGGTACTTTCCTGGCCCGCCTGCAGTCCAGACCTGTCTCCCATGGAAAATGTGTGGCGCATTATGAAGCGTAAAATAGGACAGCGGAGACCCCGGACTGTTGAAGGACTGAAGCTCTACATAAAACAAGAATGGGAAAGAATTCCACTTTCAAAGCTTCAACAATTAGTTTCCTCAGTTCCCAAACGTTTATTGAGTGTTGTTAAAAGAAAAGGTGATGTAACACAGTGGTGAACATGCCCTTTCCCAACTACTTTGGCACGTGTTGCAGCCATGAAATTCTAAGTTAATTATTATTTGCACAAAAAAAATAAAGTTTATGAGTTTGAACATGAAATATGTTGTCTTTGTAGCATATTCAACTGAATATGGCTTGAAAAGGATTTGCAAATCATTGTATTCTGTTTATATTTACATCTAACACAATTTCCCAACTCATATGGAAACGGGGTTTGTATTTTACTGATATTGTCCCCGAGTAAGAAGATCTAATGCTCTTATGTTAAGATTTTTATTTTTTGGGGAGTTCAAACAAATTGTGGCGCCCCCTGTGGGTTTTTGTGAAAATGACAACTTAAAGACTAGATAGTGCTGTCATTTTTGCACTTGCCAAAGATGTGTAGCTTGATAGCGGCCATGTTTGTCTTGTCAGGCCTTTCTAGTGTTTTGTAGCAAAATGAAATGGCGACTTTACTACAGAACTTCAGACCAGGGATGTCAAACTGCTTTTTATTGTAACTGTGAATAATGTATGAACTTGCTTCTGGATTTCCTTTATTAATTATATCAATTGTTTTAAGCAGACTGTCCATTTTAGACTTAGACAAACATTATTGTTCCACACTTTAGTTCACTTACAAAGGATGGAAAGGATAATGCAGACATAAAGTCCACTAAAATGTATCCATCCATCCATTTTTTACGGCTTATTCCCTTTGTGGTCGCTGGTGCCTATCTCAGCTAAAATGTAACATAGTGTAAATATGACATATATAATATTTACATATTATATATACGTATATATTTGTATATATTATATACATTATATAACAAATCCCAATGAGCATGTACAATATTACAGTAGATGTAACAGCTGCAGCAAAAAAAAAACAGTAAAAACTTAACATTTACAACATCTTAATGTAAAATATGGCATTTTTTCACATTTTTACAACCTTTTATGGTAAATGAAAAAACAGTACCACTGTTTTTTGTTTTGGGAAAGAGAGTTCATGTAAAAAGCTCCCAGTTTTTCTAGCGTAAAAACAAATGTACTGTCTTTACATTTAAAGTAATGCACCGTTAAAAACAACAACCCTGGATTTTACAGTCAAAAATTGGCAGTTCAATTAACATAATTTTAACGCAAAAATCTTATTTATTTATTTTAAATTTACAGTAATTTGCTGTAAAGAACACCGTAAAATGTATTGTCATTTTTTATAAATTTGATGGGTAGTTTGCTGTAAAGTTAAGTACTTTTATTTAGACGAAAACATGTTTGGAAAGAATGATAATAATACTGTAATCCAGGGGTCACCAACCTTTTTGAAAGCAAGAACTACTTCTTGGCTACTGATTAATGCCAAGGGCTACCAGTTTGATACACACTTCAATAAATGGCCAGAAATAGCCAATTTGCTTAATTTACCTTTAACTCTGTTATTATTAATAATTAACGATATTTATCTTTGTGGAAACACTCACCCTTTTAATGATTTCTCACAATAAATATATATTTTTGATGACATGTTTTAAATAGGTTAAAATCCAATCTGCACTTTGTTAGAATATATAACAAATTGGACCAAGCTATATTTCTAACAAAGACAAATCATTATTTCTTCTAGATTTCCCAGAACAAAAATTTTAAAGGAAATTCAAAAGACTTTGAAATAAGATTTAAATTAGATTCTACAGATTTTCTGGATTTGCCAGAATATTTTTTTTGAATTTTAATCATAATAAGTTTGAAGAAATATTTTACAAATATTCTTTGTCGGAAAAACAGAAGCTAAAATGAAAAATTAAAATGTATTTATTATTCTTTACAATAAAAAACATACATTTACTTGAACATTGATTTAAATTGTCAGGAAAGAAGAGGAAGGAATTTAAAAGGTAAAAAGGTATATGTGTTTAAAAATCCTAAAATCATTTTTAAGGTTGTATTTTTTCTCTAAAATTGTCTTTCTTAAAGTTATAAGAAGCAAAGTAAAAAAATAAATGAATCTATTTAAACAAGTGAAGACCAAGTCTTTAAAATATTTTCTTGGCTTTTCAAATTCTATTTGAGTTTTGTCTCTCTTAGAATTAAAAATGTCCAGCAAAGTGAGACCAGCTTGCTAGTAAATAAATACAATTTAAAAAATAGAGGCAGCTCACTGGTAAGTGCTGCTATTTGAGCTATTTTTAGAACAGGCCAGCGGGCGACTCATCTGGTCCTTACGGGCGACCTGGTGCCCGCGGGCCCCGTGTTGGTGACCCCTGATGTAATATTTGTTGCAATAATGGATACTATTAAAGTTAAAAAGGCATACAATTTCAAGCAGTACTTATGTTTTTCTGTCAAAATATATTTTTTAATGACATTTACTGTCAGGTTTTTGCGGGCCTTGAGTTTGACACTAATGAGTGTTTTTGTAGAGCTGCAAAAACAGCGCCACCATGTGGTGGGTGTGTCATTAAAAATAATAGCACCAGCGTCACAATCGGTGTGTGAGTTTTGACCAGGTGTGTGTTTTAAAATGTTAAATAACGTGGTCATGTGTGTTTTAAAATGTTAGATAACGTGGTCGTGTGTGTTTTAAAATGTTAAATAACGTGGTCGTGTGTGTTTTAAAATGTTAAATAACGTGGTCGTGTGTGTTTTAAAATGTTAAACAACGTGGTCGTGTGTGTTTTAAAATGTTAAATAACGTGGTCGCGTGTGTTTTAAAATGTTAAATAACGTGGTCGTGTGTGTTTTAAAATGTTAAATAACGTGGTCGTGTGTGTTTTAAAATGTTAAATAACGTGGTCGTGTGTGTTTTAAAATGTTAAATAACGTGGTCGTGTGTGTTTTAAAATGTTAAATAACGTGGTCGTGTGTGTTTTAAAATGTTAAATAACGTGGTCGTGTGTGTTTTAAAATGTTAAATAACGTGGTCGTGTGTGTTTTTTAAAATGTTAAATAACGTGGTCGTGTGTGTTTTAAAATGTTAAATAACGTGGTCGTGTGTGTTTTAAAATGTTAAATAACGTGGTCGTGTGTGTTTTAAAATGTTAAATAACGTGGTCGTGTGTGTTTTAAAATGTTAAATAACGTGGTGGTGTGTGTTTTAAAATGTTAAATAACGTGGTGGTGTGTGTTTTAAAATGTTAAATAACGTGGTCGTGTGTGTTTTAAAATGTTAAATAACGTGGTCGTGTGTGTTTTAAAATGTTAAATAACGTGGTCGTGTGTGTTTTAAAATGTTAAATAACGTGGTCGTGTGTGTTTTAAAATGTTAAATAACGTGGTCGTGTGTGTTTTAAAATGTTAAATAACGTGGTCGTGTGTGTTTTAAAATGTTAAATAACGTGGTTGTGTGTGTTTTAAAATGTTAAATAACGTGGTCGTGTGTGTTTTAAAATGTTAAATAACGTGGTCGTGTGTGTTTTAAAATGTTAAATAACGTGGTCGTGTGTGTTTTAAAATGTTAAATAACGTGGTCGTGTGTGTTTTAAAATGTTAAATAACGTGGTCGTGTGTGTTTTAAAATGTTAAATAACGTGGTCGTGTGTGTTTTAAAATGTTAAATAACGTGGTCGTGTGTGTTTTAAAATGTTAAATAACGTGGTCGTGTGTGTTTTAAAATGTTAAATAACGTGGTCGTGTGTGTTTTAAAATGTTAAATAACGTGGTCGTGTGTGTTTTAAAATGTTAAATAACGTGGTCGTGTGTGTTTTAAAATGTTAAATAACGTGGTCGTGTGTGTTTTAAAATGTTAAATAACGTGGTCGTGTGTGTTTTAAAATGTTAAATAACGTGGTCGTGTGTGTTTTAAAATGTTAAATAGCGTGGTCGTGTGTGTTTTAAAATGTTAAATAACGTGGTCGTGTGTGTTTTAAAATGTTAAATAACGTGGTCGTGTGTGTTTTAAAATGTTAAATAACGTGGTCGTGTGTGTTTTAAAATGTTAAATAACGTGGTCGTGTGTGTTTTAAAATGTTAAATAACGTGGTCGTGTGTGTTTTAAAATGTTAAATAACGTGGTCGTGTGTGTTTTAAAATGTTAAATAACGTGGTCGTGTGTGTTTTAAAATGTTAAATAACGTGGTCGTGTGTGTTTTAAAATGTTAAATAACGTGGTCGTGTGTGTTTTAAAATGTTAAATAACGTGGTCGTGTGTGTTTTAAAATGTTAAATAACGTGGTCGTGTGTGTTTTAAAATGTTAAATAACGTGGTCGTGTGTGTTTTAAAATGTTAAATAACGTGGTGGTGTGTGTTTTAAAATGTTAAATAACGTGGTGGTGTGTGTTTTAAAATGTTAAACAACGTGGTCGTGTGTGTTTTAAAATGTTAAATAACGTGGTCGTGTGTGTTTTTTAAAATGTTAAATAACGTGGTCGTGTGTGTTTTAAAATGTTAAATAACGTGGTCGTGTGTGTTTTAAAATGTTAAATAACGTGGTCGTGTGTGTTTTAAAATGTTAAATAACGTGGTCGTGTGTGTTTTAAAATGTTAAATAACGTGGTGGTGTGTGTTTTAAAATGTTAAACAACGTGGTCGTGTGTGTTTTAAAATGTTAAATAACGTGGTCGTGTGTGTTTTAAAATGTTAAATAACGTGGTCGTGTGTGTTTTAAAATGTTAAATAACGTGGTCGTGTGTGTTTTAAAATGTTAAATAACGTGGTCGTGTGTGTTTTAAAATGTTAAATAACGTGGTCGTGTGTGTTTTAAAATGTTAAATAACGTGGTCGTGTGTGTTTTAAAATGTTAAATAACGTGGTGGTGTGTGTTTTAAAATGTTAAACAACGTGGTCGTGTGTGTTTTAAAATGTTAAATAACGTGGTGGTGTGTGTTTTAAAATGTTAAATAACGTGGTCGTGTGTGTTTTAAAATGTTAAATAACGTGGTCGTGTGTGTTTTAAAATGTTAAATAACGTGGTGGTGTGTGTTTTAAAATGTTAAATAACGTGGTCGTGTGTGTTTTAAAATGTTAAACAACGTGGTCGTGTGTGTTTTAAAATGTTAAACAACGTGGTGGTGTGTGTTTAAAAATGTTAAATAACGTGGTCGCGTGTGTTTTAAAATGTTAAATAACGTGGTCGTGTGTGTTTTAAAATGTTAAATAACGTGGTCATGTGTGTTTTAAAATGTTAAATAACGTGGTCGTGTGTGTTTTAAAATGTTAAATAACGTGGTCGTGTGTGTTTTAAAATGTTAAATAACGTGGTCGTGTGTGTTTTAAAATGTTAAACAACGTGGTCGTGTGTGTTTTAAAATGTTAAATAACGTGGTCGTGTGTGTTTTAAAATGTTAAATAACGTGGTCGTGTGTGTTTTAAAATATTAAACAACGTGGTCATGTGACACAGGCGGTGAAGCCGAGGCGCTCGTCCAAGTTCGGCAGCAAGAAGACGAGTGAAGACGAAGGCAGAGCGACTCTTCTTTCTGCCAGCAGAGATCCTCCAAAGATGTCCTGCGGGAAGAAAGACGTGACCTTCAAGCCCTCGGTGGTCTCCACACGCAGGATCAATGTGAGGTGAGGTCATCAAGCAGTCAGTCCATCACACGCCGCCTCATGGCCACGCCCACTCACAGGTTCACTGAGGCCACGCCCGACAACGAGTACAAGATGTCGCTGATGAAGACGCCGGCCCGCATGTCCTTCAACGTGGTGAGCAGCACCCCGATGGAGGACAGGAAGTCCAAGTGTGTCAGAGCCTCCAGCTTCTCCGTCACCAAGACTCCAGGTACACTTTTTTTTTGGGTGTCATAGGAGTTATTAGGGTCATATTTTGGGTGTCATAGGAGTTATTAGGCTCATATTTTGGGTGTCATGGGAGTTATTAGGGTCATATTTTGGGTGTCATAGGAGTTATTAGGGTCATATTTTGGGTGTCATAGGAGTTATTAGGCTCATATTTTGGGTGTCATGGGAGTTATTAGGGTCATATTTTGGGTGTCATAGGAGTTATTAGGCTCATATTTTGGGTGTCATGGGAGTTATTAGGCTCATATTTTGGGTGTCATAGGAGTTATTAGGCTCATATTTTGGCTGTCATGGGAGTTATTAGGGTCATATTTTGGATGTCATAGGAGTTATTAGGCTCATATTTTGGGTGTCATAGGAGTTATTAGGCTCATATTTTGGGTGTCATGGGAGTTATTAGGGTCATATTTTGGGTGTCATAGGAGTTATTAGGCTCATATTTTGGGTGTCATAGGAGTTATTAGGCTCATATTTTGGGTGTCATGGGAGTTATTAGGGTCATAATTTTGGGTGTCATAGGAGTTATTAGGGTCATATTTTGGGTGTCATAGGAGTTATTAGGCTCATATTTTGGGTGTCATGGGAGTTATTAGGGTCATATTTTGGGTGTCATAGGAGTTATTAGGCTCATATTTTGGGTGTCATGGGAGTTATTAGGCTCATATTTTGGGTGTCATAGGGAGTTATTAGGCTCATATTTTGGCTGTCATGGGAGTTATTAGGGTCATATTTTGGATGTCATAGGAGTTATTAGGCTCATATTTTGGGTGTCATAGGAGTTATTAGGGTCATATTTTGGGTGTCATAGGAGTTATTAGGCTCATATTTTGGGTGTCATGGGAGTTATTAGGGTCATATTTTGGGTGTCATAGGAGTTATTAGGCTCATATTTTGGGTGTCATAGGAGTTATTAGGCTCATATTTTGGGTGTCATGGGAGTTATTAGGGTCATATTTTGGGTGTCATAGGAGTTATTAGGCTCATATTTTGGGTGTCATAGGAGTTATTAGGGTCATATTTTGGGTGTCATAGGAGTTATTAGGCTCATATTTTGGGTGTCATAGGAGTTATTAGGGGTCATATTTTGGGTGTCATAGGAGTTATTAGGCTCATATTTTGGGTTGTCATAGGAGTTATTAGGGTCATATTTTGGGTGTCATGGGAGTTATTAGGCTCATATTTTGGGTGTCATGGGAGTTATTAGGGTCATATTTTGGGTGTCATAGGAGTTATTAGGGTCATATTTTGGGTGTCATGGGAGTTATTAGGGTCATATTTTGGGTGTCATAGGAGTTATTAGGGTCATATTTTGGGTGTCATGGGAGTTATTAGGGTCATATTTTGGGTGTCATGGGAGTTATTAGGGGTCATATTTTGGGTGTCATAGGAGTTATTAGGGGTCATATTTTGGGTGTCATAGGAGTTATTAGGGTCATATTTTGGGTGTCATAGGGAGTATTAGGCTCATATTTTGGGTGTCATATGAGTTATTAGGGTCATATTTTGGGTGTCATAGGAGTTATTAGGGTCATATTTTGGGTGTCATGGGAGTTATAGGGTCATATTTTGGGTGTCATAGGAGTTATTAGGGTCATATTTTGGGTGTCATGGGAGTTATTAGGGTCATATTTTGGGTGTCATAGGAGTTATTAGGGTCATATTTTGGGTGTCATGGGAGTTATTAGGCTCATATTTTGGGTGTCATGGGAGTTATTAGGCTCATATTTTGGGTGTCATGGGAGTTATTAGGGTCATATTTTGGGTGTCATAGGAGTTATTAGGCTCATATTTTGGGGTGTCATGGGAGTTATTAGGCTCATATTTTGGGTGTCATGGGAGTTATTAGGCTCATATTTTGGGTGTCATAGGAGTTATTAGGCTCATATTTTGGGTGTCATGGGAGTTATTAGGCTCATATTTTGGGTGTCATAGGAGTTATTAGGCTCATATTTTGGGTGTCATGGGAGTTATTAGGGTCATATTTTGGGTGTCATAGGAGTTATTAGGCTCATATTTTGGGTGTCATGGGAGTTATTAGGCTCATATTTTGGGTGTCATGGGAGTTATTAGGCTCATATTTTGGGTGTCATAGGAGTTATTAGGCTCATATTTTGGGTGTCATGGGAGTTATTAGGCTCATATTTTGGGTGTCATAGGAGTTATTAGGGTCATATTTTGGGTGTCATAGGAGTTATTAGGCTCATATTTTGGGTGTCATGGGAGTTATTAGGCTCATATTTTGGGTGTCATGGGAGTTATTAGGCTCATATTTTGGGTGTCATGGGAGTTATTAGGCTCATATTTTGGGTGTCATGGGAGTTATTAGGGTCATATTTTGGGTGTCATAGGAGTTATTAGGCTCATATTTTGGGTGTCATAGGAGTTATTAGGGTCATATTTTGGGTGTCATAGGAGTTATTAGGCTCATATTTTGGGTGTCATAGGAGTTATTAGGGTCATATTTTGGGTGTCATAGGAGTTATTAGGCTCATATTTTGGGTGTCATAGGAGTTATTAGGGTCATATTTTGGGTGTCATGGGAGTTATTAGGCTCATATTTTGGGTGTCATGGGAGTTATTAGGGTCATATTTTGGGTGTCATAGGAGTTATTAGGGTCATATTTTGGGTGTCATGGGAGTTATAGGGTCATATTTTGGGTGTCATGGGAGTTATTAGGCTCATATTTTGGGTGTCATAGGAGTTATTAGGGTCATATTTGGGTGTCATGGAGTTATTAGGCTCATATTTTGGGTGTCATGGGAGTTATTAGGCTCATATTTTGGGTGTCATGGGAGTTATTAGGGTCATATTTTGGGTGTCATAGGAGTTATTAGGCTCATATTTTGGGTGTCCATGGAGTTATTAGGGTCATATTTTGGGTGTCATAGGAGTTATTAGGCTCATATTTTGGGTGTCATGGGGAGTTATTAGGGTCATATTTTGGGTGTCATAGGAGTTATTAGGGTCATATTTTGGGTGTCATAGGAGTTATTAGGCTCATATTTTGGGTGTCATGGGAGTTATTAGGGTCATATTTTGGGTGTCATAGGAGTTATTAGGCTCATATTTTGGGTTGTCATGGGAGTTATTAGGGTCATATTTTGGGTGTCATAGGAGTTATTAGGGTCATATTTTGGGTGTCATAGGAGTTATTAGGGGAATATTTTGGGTGTCATGGGAGTTATTAGGGTCATATTTTGGGTGTCATGGGAGTTATTAGGGTCATATTTTGGGTGTCATAGGAGTTATTAGGGAATATTTTGGGTGTCATGGGAGTTATTAGGGTCATATTTTGGGTGTCATAAGAGTTATTAGGGTCATATTTTGGACTTGGACAGCGTCTTCTCGCTATCATTTTTTTTGTAGCGGTGTAGCGTGCAAGGACGGGAGTGTAAGAAGTGTCAAAAGATGGCGCTAACTGTTTTAATGACATTCAGACTTCAATCAGTAACAGAGCAGCATCTATTTACCTGGAAACAACAACACTGGAGATGTGTCCCCGTGAAAAACTGTCCTCTCTAATAAGTAAAGTTCCTTAGGTGAATAATGTAAACTCACTACACCGGTATGTTTTAGGGCTTTCATGGTGAGTTTACTGACAGATATAAGTAAGAACTTTACACTACTTTATATTACAAATGGAGGATGAATGTCACATAACAGGAAGAGGGAGAAAAAGAAGAAGCTTATCGACCCACGGAGTCGGCACAGACTACAAAGGCAGACGCGTGCAAATGTTCAGGACTTATGCAGATACCAAATAAAATAGCTTTGAGGTCCGTAAGCACAACCAAAAGTGTTCCATTAATTAGGCGAACTGTCGAGTTTTGAGAAAATGAAAAGATTTTAAGTGCACCTTATAGTCCGAAAAATACGGTATATTAGAAACAATAATGAGGTGAAAATGTTTCACTCAATGAATAAATACCTGTTTTGTTTTCTCCTCTCAAAGCAACGTTTGTGTTCACGGGCAACACCAGCAGCTCCACACCAGCGACGCAGAAGAAGGCGACCTTTGACCTGAAGGCCAGCCTGTCTCGCCGCTGTCCTACAAACCTCACACAGGTCTTCTTCATCAACAACTTTCTTATCCTTCTCAGGGCTTTTCTTTCCCATGCCTGACCTTTTCCACATCCCCGTTTCTAGGCAAGCTCAAGCCGTTCGGTGACGTGACCGACGACAAGACGGCAGACAAGTCGCTCCTCTCCAAGTCCCGCCAGCAGAACTACAAGCAGCACAAAGTCCAGAGCAGGTAGGTTGGAAGATCACACTGCAGTCATTCCAGACCTGGGCTGATATTCAATAAGTCAATGAATCCAACGAGAGATTAAAATGAACTCCAAAACTTTGCCAGCCTCGATAATCACAAAGTGCACGCATGTTTACGGCCTTCAAGTCCTGATTGGTAGTTGCTGGTCTTTGTACCATATGTACATAAACAGTCATATAAATAACCACTATAGAACTCCTGATGGTTAGCTTCGCCGTATTCAATTAAAATGATAGATAACTAAACTTGATAGAAATGATGGACCCGTGGGAGCCTGTGTGTCAAAGTCCAGGCCTGTGAATGAATGATGTGTGGCCCCCGTTATACCGTATTTCCTTCAGTTGCCGCCGGGGTATATAGTATGCGCCTGCCTAGAATTAACGCCGGGTCAAACTCGTTTCGCTAAATATTATTTTTATTAGCGCATGTCTAGAATTTCCGCCGGGTCAAACTCCTTTCGCCAATAATTAGCACCTGCCTAGAATTTCCACCGGGTCAAACTCGTCACGTCACGAGTGAGACTTCACCTGTCATCATTTTCAAAATGGAGGAGGCTGAGTTCAATCATTTGAAATCACATAAAGGGAAGAAGATTAAGAGCTATTCAGTAGGATTTAAGGTCCAAGCTATTGAATATGCTAAAAAGAAAAGTAAGCAGCTATGTTTTTATTAATATACCGTAGCTGCGTGTGTCAAATATGAGTTATTAAATGACTCCCGCCTCCTGGTGGTAGAGGGCGCTAGTGATCCTTCTTGCGACTACTCGGCTGCAGAAGAAGTGACAACAAGCAGCAAGAGTGAGCAGCCATCCTTTAGTTATTCCTCTCGCTTGCACTTTTAACATGGAGGATTACATATCTAAAATAAAACAGTTTTCTAAACTGGACTTTCAATGGAAGCAGGAGGTAATAAAGGAAGATCTCCATCGAGACAGAGAGACTTTTAAAACTGAAGAAAGATAAGGAAGACTTCTATAAACAAGTTATCCATGCTTTTGATCAGAAGGAGCTGCGCATGGACTTCATTTATAAGTAAAGGTAAGACCATAATAACGTTTTTTTTTAATTAAATGTGCTTTTCATGATGGTATCCTTACATCACACTCAAATTTATAAGCGCAGGCCTAAATTTACCGCATGCCTTTGGTAAGTGCCGGAGTGAGAAGAGGTTTTAAAATAATTAGCACCCCGGCGGCAATTCAAGGAAATACGGTATTAGTATTAGAACCGGCCCGCAGGCCACAGCCGCCTGCTGCTGTTTTGCCCGCACCAATACAACAGTGTTGGTGCGAGGAAATGTTGTCAAAATGGGGTCCCTCGGTACATTTTAGGAGTCCTGTAAGCGTTTTGAAAACAAATGATAATGCATATATTTATCTCTTATGTCTCTCATTTATATTGTCTTCTGGAAAAAGGTTGTGAGAAATCTTACTTCATAGAAAAAAAAATTACAAAACAAAACAGATTTTTATGCATATGTGAATTTATTCAGTTTTAAACATTCATTCACTTTATTTCCTTAATGGATCTAAACTTTACCGTCTTTATTTTTTAGTTTTAATGCCAGGACTTTAACAGTCCGGCCCGCGTGTGCACACATTTTCCTCCATGCTCAGCTAAAATGACTTTGACACCCTTGCACCTGATTTAGCTTGCTGGCCTAAATGCTAACAAGAGACAATATCTAAACTTCTTCAAGCGTGTTACTATCTAAACAACTAAGTCACAGTATTCACATTGAACATAAAGACTCAACAGGAAGTGAGGTCACATCCACCTGAAGTGATCGCCCAATTTGCCTTTAGTAAAAAAACATTCTAAAATGTTTAAAAATAAAATGGACGAAGATAAACCTACTTAAACACAAAAATAAAAGTGATGGCTCTTATGAAGCCAGACAATATTTAATGTTTCCTCTGCCAAAAGTATATCGTGTTTATATTTATTTGTTATTTAAAAAACATCTTTGTTGAAAGATTTCAGTGTGTTTGAGTACTTTTTGAGCACATTTAATAATAACGACGCGGTTATATCAAAGTATATTTCCTTTTGACCATTAATGCGGCTTCTTGAACAGGTGCGGTAGAAACCGGATGGATGGATTCAAATGCATGAGAATGTTTTATATTTTGAACGTTATTTTTAACACTGTGATTACCAGTGGAATTATTCATTCATTATCGTGTTAAGCAACGTCAGCTAAGAATTATCTGAGAGCCAGGTGCAGTCTTCAAAAGAGCCACATCTGGCTCTAGAACCATAGGTTCCCTACCCCTGGTCTAGATCAACATTAGGTCATTCTGTCAATATAACATTTTTAAAGATTTAAGTTGTATGCTCTTTTTGTCAAAGAAACCCCTGTTTTTTATGGAAAAAACATAAAATATGCAATATTTTCACCCAATGAAATTTTCAAGTGGAATATTTGAGATTACATGAGAATTGGAGCCTTAAAAAGGTCAATTACTCATAACACCATTGATTTTAAAAACAAATCACATTCAAATTATTGGGATCAAAAAAGGGTCCTACTCATTGAAGTGTTTAAAAACATGAATCATCTTTTTTTTTTTAACTCTTTTAACATAATAATATCGAGATCACCTTCAGATCTATCCGTTAATTATAAGTTTTATTGTTGTTGTAAATGGGAAACAAAACATGCAAATTTTCCCCCAAAAATATCTCAAAGTGAAATATTTAATGTGATTTTTTGGGAGCCTTGAATAGGTCAATAATTCATACGGACATAGATTTTGATTCATTATTATTTTTTTAAGAAAGAAACAGCCTGCATGGCAGCTTTGTGTTATTCGAGTAAACATTGCAACATTTTATTGTTACATTCCACCTGTTTGCTCTTTCATTACACTTTTTATGTTTTAACTTTTTTTTTTTTTTCAATCGTATTTTAAACTGGGCTGTGAGGCCAGTAAAAAAATGACCTGCGGGCCACATTTTGGACACCCCTGCTTTACGGTAATGTTTTAATTTCACACAAGTCGCTTGTGAAACTTGAAAAAACTGCAACTGATAGTCTGAAAAATACGGTACTTACATCATTTATCATTTCATCAGTGGTTAATTGGATCTCAAAATAATGCTAACAGTATCATTTATCGCCAATAATTTGTCTCACAAACTGTATCAGCCCAGGCCTAAATGATTAGTGAATATTTTGCTAATGAGTCCTGTAAATAACGGCTGCATTCTTGAATCCTGCCTCCAGAAGGGACGAGAGGCAAGTGAAACAAGCAGAAGATCGCAAGCAAAAGAAGTCTGCAATGTTGTGTGCTCGAAGAGGCCTTGTGATGACGTAAATGTTTTTAAAGCAGTCTTTTTGTAAATATCATATTTTATTGATCTCACTAGGTAGCAGCAGCTTGTTTGCATTTTAGCTTCTGTGCTTTTAGTCATTGGGTGGCCAATTAGAAAGCATTTAGTTTGAACTTGTGTTTGGGAAAGTAAAAAATACACTGTCTGAATGTTGCTTTTTTCAAAATAAAAAGTGTGGATTTAACACAAATGTGTTGTCGTGTTTGACATCAACCAACATGCAAGTGTGAGAGTCAGCTGTGGTCAGGGAACCTGCGGGTTCCTCTTGTGCAGCTCGTAGTCAGTCACCGCCGTGTGAGCGTAATCTTTGAAGACGCCGATATAATCGATCTCCAGCTCGAAGGGACCGTCCGCTTTATCTGCCAGCGTGAAGCCCAACGTGTTGATCTGAGGATTTGGGGAAAAAAGAAGTCAACTCTCAAAAGAAGTTTAGTGCTAAATGCAGAGAATTATTTGGCCACACTGTGTGTGTGTGTGTGTGTGTGTGTGTGTGTGTGTGTCAATCATTACAACTTTAAATGTCCTCTTATTGAGGCCATGTGTTCATGGATTACAATTCATAAATGCCACAGCAATACAAAAAAAGGCAGTCTTTATACTTACAGCAAAAATGACACTACCACTGAGTGGTATTTAAACTAAACTGGTCAGTTCAAACATACGTTTTAAAAAAGAAATCATACATACATACAAACCCTGTTTCCATATGAGTTGGGAAATTGTGTTCGATGTAAATATAAACAGAATACAATGATTTGCAAATCCTTTTCAAGCCATATTCAGTTGAATATGCTACAAAGACAACATATTTGATGTTCAAACTCATTAATTTTACTTTGCAAATAATAATTACCTTTGAAATTCATGGCTGCAACACGTGCCAAAGTAGTTGGGAAAGGGCATGTTCACCACTGTGTTACATCACCTTTTCTTTTAACAACACTCAATAAACGTTTGGGAACTGAGGAAACTAATTGTTGAAGCTTTGAAAGTGGAATTCTTTCTCATTCTTGTTTTATGTAGAGCTTCAGTCCTTCAACTCCGCTGTCGTATTTTACGCTTCATAATGCGCCACACATTTTCCATGGGAGACAGGTCTGGACTGCGGGCGGGCCAGGAAAGTACCCGCACTCTTTCACTACGAAGCCACACTGTTGTAACACGTGCTGAACGTGGCTTGGCATTGTCTAGCTGAAATAAGCAGGGGCGTCCACGAAAAAGACGGCGCTTAGATGGCAGCATATGTTGTTCCAAAAGCTGTATGTACCTTTCAGCATTAATGGTGCCTTCACAGATGTGTAAGTTTACCCATGCCTTG
The DNA here is from genome assembly GCF_033978795.1 of Nerophis ophidion. Classification (NCBI taxonomy): domain Eukaryota; kingdom Metazoa; phylum Chordata; class Actinopteri; order Syngnathiformes; family Syngnathidae; genus Nerophis; species Nerophis ophidion. The sequence goes on from NC_084613.1 coordinate 2,492,910, forward strand.
GGCACTAATGCACCCCCATACCATCACACATGCTGGCTTTTACACTTTGTGTCTATAACAGTCTGGATGGTTCGCTTTCCCTTTGGTCCAGATGACACGATGTTGAATATTTCCAAAAACAATTTGAAATGTGGACTCGTCAGACCACAGAACACTTTTCCACTTTGCATCAGTCCATCTAGATGATCTCGGGCCCAGAAAAGCCGGCGGCGTTTCTGGATGTTGTTGATAAATGGCTTTCGCTTTGCATAGTAGAGCTTTAACTTGCACTTACAGATGTAGCGACCAACTGTATTTAGTGACAGTGGTTTTCTGAAGTGTTCCTGAGCCCATGTGGTGATATCCTTTAGAGATTGATGTGGGTTTTTGATACAGTGCCGTCTGAGGGATGGAAGGTCACGGTCATTCAATGTTGGTTTCCGGCCATGCCGCTTACGTGGAGTGATTTCTCCAGATTCTCTGAACCTTTTGATGATATTATGGAGCGTAGATGTTGAAATCCCTCAATTTCTTGCAATGTCACTTTGAGAAAGGTTGTTCTTAAACTGTTTGACTATTTGCTCACACAGTTGTGGACAAAGGGGTGTACCTCGCCCCATCCTTTCTTGTGAAAGACTGAGCATTTTTTGGGAAGCTGTTTTTATAGCCAATCATGGCACCCACCTGTTCCCAATTAGCCTGCACACCTGTGGGATGTTCCAAATAAGTGTTTGATGAGCATTCCTCAACTTTATCAGTAGTTATTGCCACCTTTCCCAACTTCTTTGTCACGTGTTGCTGGCATCAAATTCTATTTGCAAAAAAAAATGTTTATGAGTTTGAACATCAAATATGTTGTCTTTGTAGCATATTCAACTGAATATGGCTTGAAAAGGATTTGCAAATCATTGTATTCTGTTTATATTTACATCTAACACCATTTCCCAACTCATAAGGAAACAGGGTTTGTAATAGAGGCGTGGACTCAGGTAAAGCCTAACTTGGAACAGGTGTGTGAGAGTCCTCTCAGCGCTACATACAGCTTTAATGGATGTTTTCTTAATAGCACTTTATAGGCGAACCCTCCATTCATGCATTGTACACTGCCTGGTGTTAGCACTTTTTCACTATCTAGAATATGTGAGAAAGACATAAGGACCATGGATGATAAGTAGGGATGCACCGAAATGAAAATTTGTGGCCGAAGCCGAATAAAATTTAAACGCTTGGCCGAATACCGAATGCAGTTTTTCACAATTTTTTATATTGCATAAATAGCCTAGAATAAATATTTTGACATGTTTTTCAAATAAAGTAATTTTTTATTGAATATTGACATTTTTTTAATATTCCAGTAGCCTTTGCTTTTCAAAAAAGCACAACGTTTTTCATTTATATTAGGCCTTCAAACAAAACATGATTCCAAAAAAAAATAAAGTGCAAATGAATTATTGTCCTTTTGGCAAAAGTCTGCTTAGCCACAGTAGATATGCTAATAATGTAAACAGAAGGCTCAAGTAAATCTCAATAAGTGTGTGCTTGTAACCTCGTACACTTATACAGGTAGCCTACACAACAGGCTAATAATGTAAACAGAGGCCCCACTAAATCTCAATAAGTGTGTGCTTGTAACCTCATACACTTATACAGGTACACAACATTGTAACCTCATACACTTATACAGGTACACAACATATCCCAACGTCACCGCGTCAAAAACTTGCGTCACACGCCACTATTCGGCCTTGTTTTTAACTCATTCCACCGAAGGCCGAATGTGGCTTTTTTTTGCCATATTCGGCCGAATATATTCGGTTACCGATTAATCGGTGCATCCTTAATGATAAGAACAATTGCAAAAAAGTGCAGTTTTCCTTGATTAGGCCTCAACCTCAGTGAATGTAATATTTTCCTTTTGGCGACTTTCAAGCAAACTGCACTTTTTGGGGGTTTTTGCCAGTTATTCACAATCCTAAAGAAGGACAAGAACATCTTTTTTTAAATGCATTTTAACTTGGAAACAAAAGTCAGCTTACTATGGAACCAATGGGAACCATGACGTCATTACATTTGTTCCGACCATAAATTCCAATGAATAACCAGCAATGCTCTATTTACCTTTCATGTCCTGAATATTACCAAGTATTTACAGTTTTGTTATTATAATAGTTAACGTTAAGGACCTACAAAGAGAGACAACTTTCTTTATGCGACTGTGTTGACATGAGCGGTTTCCTCGCCTTCAAGTTCTTAAAAGTTGTTTATAGATTATAAATCATGTCTCTCCCCTTCATAGTAAAATGATGTGGACAAGAACTGAGAAGTTGGTACACTTTGACAGCCAATTTAGAGACGGAAATGGCAAAAAAGTCACATGAAAGGTGCTTGTTGGCACATACTTTTTTTTAACCATTCGTGAGGATTTGGAGTCATTCTTCATTTTAAGGAGAATTTGTCACCCCAGTAATATCAGACTTTGTTCAGTAGGTGATGTTTTATTTGTTTTTTTGGCTCTCATGATGTCTGCATGAGTTGCAGTCAGTGGTGGAGTCGCGTAGCAAACGTGATGTGTCTGACATGAATGCACCGCTGTATGATTACAGTGAGCAAAATATTACACGTTATTATAAATGTGCCTATTTCTACATTACATTTATACTTGTATATAAAACTTTGATGCAAGTGTTTGGATTTTTTTTAAACGCTTTATAGGCAGTAGAGCAGGGGTCACCAACGCTGGCCTGTTCTAAAAATAGCTCAAATAGCAGCTGTGGAGAGGAGGGGCACGCTGGTTCCCGGCCCAAAATGGCGGCGGTGATGGCGAGCGAGAGGCGAGGCGTGCCCGGAGCAACGCCACAAACGAGTTCGGGTGTGTGGTACACGATTAACGTATCTCCTCTCGCTGTATAAAAATGGAGAAGGAGGAGAGAACAGGGCTGGTGACGGTGCGGAGCGAGAGCAACCCATACAAGGAAGGAACGAGAGAGAGAGAGAGAGACGACAACACGAGCTGCAGCGCTTGCAACCAGACAACGGGAAGGCTGAAAAGCAACACGCAAAAGCTTTTGTTTATTGAAAAATAAAAGAAGTCTACACCTGCTCAAAAGGCATGTCCTTCCTTGGTGGTCCCTGGAACCACAAGACGACGGCTTGAGTCTTTTACAGCAGCACTTACCAGTGAGCTGCCTCTATTTTTTACATTTTATTTATTTACTAGCAAGCTGGTCTTGCTTTGCTGGACATTTTTATTTCTAAGAGAGACAAAACTCAAATAGAATTTGAAAATCCAAGAAAATATTTTAAAGACGTGGTCTTCACTTGTTTAAATAAAATTCATTAATTTTTTTTACTTTGCTTTTTATAAGTTTAAGAAAGACAATTTTAGAGAAAAAAATACAACCTTAAAAATGATTTTAGGATTTATAGACACATAACTTTTTACCTTTTAAATTCCTTCCTCGTCTTTCCTGACAATTTAAATCAATGTTCAAGTAAATAAAAAAAATGTATTGTAAAGACTAATAAATACATTTTAATTTAATTCTTCATTTTAGCTTCTGTTTTTTCAACAAAGAATATTTGTAAAATATTTCTTTAAACTTATGATTAAAATTAAAAAAAAAATATTCTGGCAAATGTAGAAAATCTGTAAAATCAAATGTAAGTCTTTTGAATTTCTTTTAAAATTTTGGTTCTGGAAAATCTAGAAGAAATTATAATTTGTCTTTGTTAGAAATATAGCTTGGTCCAATTTGTTATATATTCTAACAAAGTGCAGATTGGATTTTAACCTATTTAAAACATGTCATCAAAAATATATATTTATTGTGAGAAATCATTAAGATGATCAATGTTTCCACAAAGATAAATATCATTAATTATTGATAATAACATAGAGTTAAAGGTAAATTGTGCAAATTGGCTATTTCTGGCAATTTATTTAAGTGTGTATCAAACTGGTAGCCCTTGGCATTAATCAGTAAATAAATAAATGGGTTGTACTTGTATAGCGCTTTTCTACCTTCAAGGTACTCAAAGCGCTTTTGACATTACTTCCACATTTACACATTCACACACTGATGGAGGGAGCTGCCATGCAAGGCGCCAACCAGCACCCATCAGGAGCAAGGGTGAAGTGTCTTGCTCAGGACACAACGGACGTGACGAGGTTGGTACTAGGTGGGATTTGAACCAGGGACCCTCGGGTTGCGCCACGCCGTACCCAAGAAGTAGCTCTTGCTTTCAAAAAGGTTGCTGACCCCTGCAGCAGAGCAACATCCATCGGCTTTATTGTAAGCTAGCATTTATTTACTAGTCAGAATGCATACAAAAAGACAAAAGTGTTCTTGTCTTACATAAACATTATGAATGATAGGCAACATTCCAAAGTGAGTGCAATTCCCCTTTAATGCTTGAACAATTAGCATTTGATTATTTATCTTCTTTTAAGCGACTTTAATGCTTGAATATTTAAGATTTTATTATTGATCTACTTTCCCGGCCATACTAATGCTGGAATGATTGAGAAGTTTTCAGAGTACTTACCTTGTCCAACGACAGACCATGATAATTATCTTGAATTCTTCCACGATGTGATAGGAAAAACTTTGAAAAGGGAATCTTTAAGGACAATAACAAGCGTTATTGAATATTATTCACATTCTTCAGCGTGTGAACATTCATTCAGTCACCTTGATGTCCTGCCAGTAGGGTCCTCCTCTGGTATACAGGAAGTAGTTGTAAAGGTCGTCCTTCTGGTGGGAGAAGAAGGTTTCAGTGGCGATGTTGATCAACCACGGGCGGCCGTCGCCACGCACTCTGAGGTGCAGCGTGTTGAAATTTGTCCAGTCGTAGTGTTTCTTCCTATCAAAAGAGGCCTGGAGAAGAAGCAGTTCGGTCATGAAATGATGATGAATACATAGCATAATGAAGCATCATATTGCAACCAATAACAAGTGGCGTTACAAAAAGGGATTACATTATTATTATTAAAATAAGCTCATTATTTATTTGTATACATTTGTAATGGATTTTTATTTCCAGCTGCTTTAGACAGAAACCCAAACGTGCTACACCAACTGACAAATAGATAAAATCAAAACTGTAGCAGTAATTAAAACTCTTTCATCAACTTTTAATCAGAAGGGTTCAATCTCTCTCCTGTAGTAGTTTGAAGCCGACACGACAAACGCGCTCAGAAGAGATAATGTTTGAAAAAAGGTGACCGGTTTTTACAAAACTTTTGTTTTGAAGAGGGAATTGCAAACTTCCTGTTGATTTTTGCTGAAGCATGTCAGTGTATGAAATGTAGGTCTAAGTGAGACCTACATAGAAGTTTTTGTTTCATGTCGCTACGACATTCCTACTGGAAGTTACAGACAGTTATGTCTGTGTTTTCTTCCTAGGAGCAGTTTTGTCTGTGTTTTATTCCTAGGGGGCGCTAGAGCGCAATTTTGAGTTTTAGGCTTAGGTTTTTTGATTAGATCGCAATTTTCGCCAGTCCTGATGTGTGTGTCCAGCTTGGGGAGTTTTGAAGCATGTTAAGGGGGTCAAATTACAGCTCAAAGAGCAAAGGTGAGTGTTTTTACAAAACTTTTGTTTTGAAGGGGAAATTGCAAACTTCCTGTTGATTTTTTGCTGAAGAATGTCAGTGTATGAAATCTAGGTCTAAGTGAGACCTAAATAGAGGGTTTTTGTTTGATGTCGCTACGACATTCCTACTGAATGTTACAGGCAGTTTTGTCTGTGTTTTCTTCCTAGGGGCGCTAGGGTGCAATTTTTAGTTTTGGGGTTAGGTTTTTTGATTAAATTGCAATGTTCGCCAGTCCTGATGTGTGTATCAAATTTGGTGAGTTTTGAAGCATGTTAAGGGGGTCAAATTACAGCTCAAAGCTGCGGAATAATAATAATAATAAAGAAAGAATAAAACGCTAGAAATTCAATAGAGTCCTCTGTCCCAAAGGGACATTCGGTCCCTAATAAATATGGGACACATGTTCATCAAGGGGTAAAGAGAGGTATTATTTGGGGGGGGGGGGGTTTGGTCCACCACCTTCAGTTTTTTTGTGCAGTGTTCAAATATTGGCCATGTTTTTAGAATTGTTTGTCCTTGGCTGACGTCTGAACTCTACTAGCTGGCAATTTTAGTGACATATGGTCAATGTAATACTGGGTTTATAAATCGAAAAGTTTGTATGGTGAAGCCAATTTCTCCATTAGAAACAATGTAAATATGAATAATCGGTTTCAGCCTCGACAAAAGTCCATATTTTAGTGAAGGTTTCTGCACTTTGGACACGACATAAAGTGCTATACAGTACTGTATATCACACAAACATAGCAAAGGGGTGATGGATCAACGATCTCTAAACTATGCTGTGGGCACTGCTCTGCCAACATGTGCACACACGTAGAAGTCACTTTGGTGCCCTTACAAATGATCAGAAATCACCAAAATCCTTAACTTTAACAAACATATGGCTGCAATAATAAACATTTAACCAAGTAAAAATCAAAAAGGGGGCCGTGTGCCTTGAAAGACACGCTGTTGAACTTCTGTAAACGTCAATTCACACTTGTTGTGGCAAGAAGCCTGATTTATCCATTCTTCCATACTTGTGAGCACATGTATTGTACTCCTCGCAAATAGTCTTTTTTGAACTACACAGCATTTATCTGTTTTTATTTACGCTGACCTGTTTAGTTTTTGGGACTCATATTGAGTTAAAGGCCTACTGAAAGCCACTACTAGCGACCACGCAGTCTGATATTTATATATCAATGATGAAATATTAACATTGCAACACATGCCAATACGGCCGGATAATTTACTAAATTACAATTTTAATTTTCCCGCGGCGTTTCTTGTTGAAAACGTCGCAAACTGATGACGCGTATGATGACGCGTGACGTTATTGGTTGGAGGGGACATATTAGCCCAGCACCACTTACGGCTAAATGTCGTCTCTTTTCATCGCATAATTACACAGTAATTTGGACATCAGTGTTGCTGAATCTTTTGCAATGTGTTCAATTAATAATGGAGACTATAAAGAAGAATGCTGTTGGTGGAAAGTGGTGTATTGCAGCTGCCTTTAGCACCGAGACAAAGTCGGTGTTTCTTTCTTTGTTGTGAAGCTTTAACACAGAGCGGTCAAGCGAACATGTTTCTCTACGTCAACAAGCATGTTTTTGGATGGGAAAATTGTGATATATATCTTACCGGAGACATCAGTGGATTATATTAAGGTTTTACTAATTACGTATAGAATACTACACGGTCTAGCTCCAGCCTATCTTGCCGATAGTATTGTACCATATGTCCCGGCTATAGAGCGTTTTCCGTTCGGGCTCCAGTACTCTGGAATGCCCTCCCGGTAACAGTTCGAGATGCTACCTCAGTAGAAGCATTTAAGTCTCACCTTAAAACTCATCTGTATACTCTAGCCTTTAAATAGACCTCCTTTTTAGACCAGTTGATCTGCCGCTTCTTTTCTTTCTCCTATGTCCCCCCCTCCCTTGTGGAGGGGGTCCGGTCCGATGACCATGGATGAAGTACTGGCTGTCCAGAGTCGAGACCCAGGATGGACCGCTCGCCTGTGTATCGGTTGGGGACATCTCTACGCTGCTGATCCGCCTCCGCTTGAGATGGTTTCCTGTGGACGGGACTCTCGCTGCTGTCTTGGATCCGCTTGAACTGAACTCTCGCGGCTGTGTTGGAGCCACTATGGATTGAACTTTCACAGTATCATGTTAGACCCGCTCCACATCCATTGCTTTCGGTCCCCTAGAGGGGGGGAGTTGCCCACATCTGAGGTCCTCTCCAAGGTTTCTCATAGTCAGCATTGTCACTGGCGTCCCACTGGGTGTGAATTCTCCCTGCCCACTGGGTGTGAGTTTTCCTTGCCCTTTTGTGGGTTCTTCCGAGGATGTTGTAGTCGTAATGATTTATGCAGTCCTTTGAGACATTTGTGATTTGGAGCTCTATAAATAAACATTGATTGATTGATTGATTGATGCGTCCTCCTGAAGTAGCTGTCAAAAAAGGCAGCTGTGAGCTTGGCTCCTCGGCTTCTCTCAGAGACACTGGCGTGTTCACAGCAGCCATCCGACTTTGAGGTATGTCTTTACAATCTCACTAAAACACTATTAAAACAATAAGCAGATAAGGGATATTCCAGAATTATCCTAGTAAATGTGTCTAATTACATCTGAAATGCTCACACTGCCGCCGCCCGGAGCCGTCGCTTTTTTTTCTTCTTTTTTTTTTCTTCTAGTCCTTCACTGTCAATATCCTCATCCACGAATCTTTCATCCTCGCTCAAATTAATGGGGAAATTGTCACTTTCTCGGTCCGAATTGCTCTTACTGCTGGTGACTCACATTATAAACAATGTGAGGATGTGAGGAGCCCTCACACCGGTGACGTCACACGCACATACTTCCAGTAAAGGCAAGGCTTTTTTATCAGCGACCAAAAGTTGCAAACTTTATCGTGGATGTTCTCTACTAAATCCTTTCAGCAAAAATATGGCAATATCGCGAAATGATCAAGTATGACACATAGAATGGACCTGTTTGAATAAGAAAATCTCACTTCAGTAGGCCTTTAACGTAACATATCATGGTAAGAGTCATTCAAATAACTGTAACATATAGAACATGCTATACCTTTACCAAACAATCTGTCACTCCTAATCGCTAAATCCCATGAAATCTTATACGTCTAGTCTCTTAAGTGAATGAGCTAAAGAATATTATTTGATATTTTATGGCAATGTGTTAATAATTTGACATATAAGTCGCTCCTGAGTATAAGCCGGACCCCTCGCCAAACTATGAAAAAAACTGCGACTTATAGTCCGAAAAATACGGTAAATGATACTAACCAGGGGCTGCTTGGAGCGCATGCTGCAGTATCCGCTGTAGCGTGTTTCTCCATCTTTGGGGGGCGTAGACCTCAGAGTCCCGTAGAGCAAACAGGTGTTGTTGTTTCTGCCCACTTTCAAATAGGCCTCACTTTTGCCTCCGATCTCAACGTCTGACGACACGATCCACTGCTCCAGGCTCTCTGGGCCTCGGAACTCCCAAATCAGTTGGTTCTGCTCCTTCATGTGCTCAATAAGGGGCTTCCCCTCCGGACCCACCAAGTTGTCGAAGAACTCCTTTTTCAGCAGGGTAAAATGCTTCTTGATGCCCTCTAAACCTTTGGAGAAGTTAAAGTTGATGTACTGCCACGGAGGTTTGTTTTCTCTGGGCATGCCGGGACGTCTGTATGGGCCATGGATAATGGTTCTACTTGGCACAGACAAAGGACTGATCAGGTGGCGCTGGAAGATCTGCTGCTGGATGCAATTCAGCACCCTCCATGGATGGACACGGCTGTGCAGGGACATGGTGGAGCCAATCTCATAGCTAGGAACAAAACATGAATAAACAGTGATATCTGGCATCAGATGGTAGGTCAAACAAAGAACGAGATTTACAAAATCTCTGGTCAACAAAAGCACCTTGAAGATTCTAGCGGGAACTCTCGTTCAACCCTTTTTTCCATTACGCTTGCACCTCCTGGTACCCCAGCACCTCCAAAACCCTCAAATCTGGACTTCAAACATACCAGAACAAGCTAGTCCGGTTATTTTTAGACCTCCACCCCAGATCACACCTCAGTCCAACCCACTTCTCCAAAGTGGGCTGGCTCAGGGTGGAGGACAGAGTCAAACAACTTGCACTGAGCCTAGTCTATAAAATCCGCTACACCTCCCTGATACCAAAGTACATGTCAAACTACTTCCTTAACGCAAATGACCGCCATAAACACAACACCAGGGGGGGCTCCAAAAACCACGTTAAACCCAGATTCCCATCTAACAAAGGTCTTAAAGGCCTACTGAAAGCCACTACTACCGACCATGCAGTCTGATATTTATATATCAATGATGAAATATTAACATTGCAACACATGCCAAGACAGCCGGTTTAGTTTACTAAATTGCAATTTTAAATTTCCCGCTGAGTTTCTTGTTGAAAACGTCGCGGAATGACGACGCGTATGATGACGCGTGCACGTGATTTCTCGGATTGGAGGGGACATATGAGCCCAGCACACACACGGCTAAAAGTAGTCTCTTTTCATCGCATTATTACACAGTAATGTGGACATTTGTGTTGCTGAATCTTTTGCAATTTGTTCAATTAATAATGGAGACTATAAAGAAGAATGCTGTTGGTGGAAAGCGGTGGATTGCAGCTGCCTTTAGCACCGAAACACAGCCTGTGTTCCTTTGTTGTGAAGCTTTAACACAGAGCGGTCAAGCGAACATGTTTCTCTACGTCAACCAGCAAGTTTTTGGATGGGAAAATTGTGATATAAGTCGGCTCTTACCGGAGACTTCAGTGAATTTTGCGACTTCCTCCTGCAGCTCAAAAAGGCAGCTGTGATCTTGGCTCCTCCATTGGCTTCTCTGAGAGACACTGGCGTTCACCGCAGCCATCTGACTTTCAGGTATGACTTTACAATCTCACTAAAAACTCTATTAAGACAATAACCAGATAAGGGATCTTCCAGAATTATCCTAGTAAATGTGTCTAATTACATCTGAAACAGTCCCACTGCCGCCGCCTGGAGCCGTCGCTTTTTTCTTTTTTTTGTGTGTTTCACTTTAACTTTCCTCATCCACGTATCTTTCATCCTCGCTCAAATTAATGGGGAAATCGTCGCTTTCTCGGTCCGAATAGCTCTTGCCGCTGGAGGCTCACATTATAAACAATGTTCAGATGTGAGGAGCCCTACAACCAGTGACGTCACGTGCACATCGTCTGCTACTTCCGGTAGAGGCGTGGCGCAGTGGAAGCCCGAGGGTCCCTGGTTCAATCCCCACCTAGTACCAACCTCGTCACGTCCGTTGTGTCCTGAGCAAGACACTTCACCCTTGCTCCTGATGGGTGCTGGTTAGCGCCTTGCATGGCAGCTCCCTCCATCAGTGTGTGAATGTGTGTGTGAATGGGTAAATTTGAAACTGGACACACTGGTGAGGGTGGCAGAGAAGAGGACTGTTGACAAACTAGTGAGCATCCTGGATGATGCCAGTCACCCTCTGCATAGCGTCATCAGTAGCCAGAGGAGCCTGTTCAGTTCTAGACTGCTTCATCCCAAGTGCAGGACTAATAGACTCAAAAACTCATTTGTCCCACACGCCATTAGACTGTACAACTCCTCTCTGGGACGGGGGGTACAAGGATGACAGGAGATGCAAAATAATAACAGTGCAATACGTTTTCATAACATGGTCACTACTGCCTACTTTGTCTTGTTATATTCTTATTTTACTGTTCTATTTTTAATTCCAATTGTTGCTTTTTAGTTTTTATTCTTATTGTAATATTTCTCTATTTTGTTTCCATCTAAACCCCCATTATTTACTTTTATTTAAATTGATCCCAACTCTGTACACTGCTGCTGGAATTTTAATTTTCCTGAGGGAACTCTCCTGAAGGAATCAATAAAGTACTATCTATCTATCTATGTGGAAGTAGTGTCAAAGCGCTTTGAGTACCTTGAAGGTAGAAAAGCACTATACAAGTACATCCCATTTATCGTTTATTTATTTATTTTTTATTAGCGGCCAAAAGTTGCAAACTTTATCGTCGATGTTCTCTACTAAATCCTTTCAGCAAAAATATGGCAATATCGCGAAATGATGAAGTATGACACATAGAATGGACCTGCTATCCCCGTTTAAATAAGAACATCTCATTTCAGTAGGCCTTTAACAAATGGTCCCCGTGCCGCACTTTGGACACACCTGAGTTAAATACAAGAACGTTATGACAAAAGGGTCAAAACCTCATATTGAGCCCCATTGACCTTGTATTGGAAAGTTGAGCAGATATTACACCATTTCCACCCCTGTCTGATAATACTGGTTTCATGTAAATGGCAAATCCATCCATCCTTTTCCTACCGCTTGTCCCTTTTGGGGTCACGGGGGTGCTGGAGTCTATCTCAGCTGTCTAATATGTGACCATACCAAATAGTGTTTGAGGTGCACATATTGTCACGGGTTGGATTAGATATTACTTTATTTTTTAACAGTAGTAAGTATTTTAAAATAGTCACCAAATAAAGTGTTGAGATTTACCAGGAAGCTGCTAGAACAGATGACTCACGTCCAGTCCAAAGAAGACGTTTGTTGTCCTTGACTTCACAATTGTGTTTTTCCGGGGTCTGTGGGGTAGAATTGGAATGTTTTAAAACCTGCACAAAAGTCCAAAAGATTAAAAAACTGCAGAAAAGTCAATTAGATAAGTTCGTTTAAAAGGTTTCAACGTCATTGCTAGAAGCTACGCTGTGGACTCATTTGTGCACCAAGTAATCATGTCCGGAAAGAAGCATTAGTCTTTATCAAAGGTTCCTACCTCAACTAAGTCAGTCCTCGTACACCAGGGGTGTCCAAACTTTTTCCACAGAGGGCCGCACATGGAAGAATTTAAGCATGCGGGGCCGTTTTGATATTTTTCATTTTCAAACCATAACAAAATATATGGATTTTTTTTTATCCATAGGTCTCCTGGGGAGCATAGAAGGTCTCAGTCACTAAAATGTTAAAAATAAGTCAAATTATTATTTATTTTTTTAATGCTTACAGTAAATCTCTATATCAACTTGAGGTTGATATAAAGTAAAACAAATAAGGTTTTATGCCTTTTGTGTCAAAGACAACTTTTTTTTTTATAGCAAAACTGAAATATGCAGTATTTAAATTGATAGATGGATGGATAGATAGATAGATAGATAGATAGATAGATAGATAGATAGATAGATGGATAGATAGATATTACTTTATTGATTCCTTCAGGAGAGTTCCTTTATTTAGCAATTAAAGCCCTCAAAGATCAATAATGCAGGACACCATTGATTTTAATTATTTAAGATTTTTTTAATAATCACAGTGAAAAGTTCAATAAAATACTACTAAATATATTTGAGATCTGAAAGGTTCCCCACTCATAAAGTGATGCATTTTTATTAGTTCTTTTTTTTACTTTTAAGACTTAAATTTCAAGATCAACTTCCGATATATTTTAAGTTTGAACTATTATTTTGTTGGTTTTACGCTCTTTTGTCAAAACTTTGATGTTTTTATATGGCAACCACACAACATATGCAATATTTTTTTCCACATAAAACATTTTAAAGTAATAATTTTAAAATAATAATTCATTATAACATAGATTTTTTTGTCCTTTTTTTTTAGCAATGGAGAAAAAAGAAAATAAAGACAAGAGGAACAAAAAACTGCCTGCATGGCAGCTTTGTGTCAACATTGCCACTTTTTCTCATTAGATTTCACCTCATTCCACTTTATTAAAATGTTTTTTATTTTTATTTTTGCAGTACTATCAATTTTGCAATTTTTGCAGAATGTGTGGTGGGCTGGACTCTCACACTATTATGTTGGATCCACGAGGGACTGGACTGTCACTATTATGTTGGATCCACTATGGACTGGACTCTCACACTATTATGTTAGATCCACTATGGACTGGACTCTCACTATTATTTTAAATCCACTATGGACTGGACTCTCACTATTATGTTGGATCCACTATGGACTGGACTCTCACACTATTATGTTAGATCCACTATGGACTGGACTCTCACACTATTATGTTAGATCCACTATGGACTGGACTCTCACTATTATTTTAAATCCACTATGGACTGGACTCTCACTATTATGTTGGATCCACTATGGACTGGACTCTCACACTATTATGTTAGATCCACTATGGACTTGCCTCTCACACTATTATGTTAGATCCACTATGGACTGGACTCTCACTATTATGTTAGATCCACTATGGACTGGACTCTCACTATTATTTTAAATCCACTATGGACTGGACTCTCACTATTATGTTGGATCCACTATGGACTGGACTCTCACACTATTATGTTAGATCCACTATGGACTGGACTCTCACTATTATGTTAGATCCACTATGGACTGGACTCTCACTATTATGTTAGATCCACTATGGACTGGACTCTCACACTATTATGTTAGATCCACTATGGACTGGACTCTCACTATTATGTTAGATCCACTATGGACTGGACTCTCACTATTATGTTGGATCCACTATGGACTGGACTCTCACTCTATCATGTTAGATCCCTATGGACTGGACTCTCACTATTATGTTGGATCCACTATGGACTGGACTCTCACATTATTATGTTAGATCCACTATGGACTGGACTCTCACTATTATGTTGGATCCACTATGGACTGGACTCTCACACTATTATGTTAGATCCACTATGGACTGGACTCTCACACTATTATGTTAGATCCACTATGGACTGGACTCTCACTCTATCATGTTAGATCCCTATGGACTGGACTCTCACTATTATGTTGGATCCACTATGGACTGGACTCTCACACTATTATGTTAGATCCACTATGGACTGGACTCTCACACTATTATGTTAGATCCACTATGGACTGGACTCTCACTATTATTTTAAATCCACTATGGACTGGACTCTCACTATTATGTTGGATCCACTATGGACTGGACTCTCACACTATTATGTTAGATCCACTATGGACTTGCCTCTCACACTATTATGTTAGATCCACTATGGACTGGACTCTCACTATTATGTTAGATCCACTATGGACTGGACTCTCACTATTATTTTAAATCCACTATGGACTGGACTCTCACTATTATGTTGGATCCACTATGGACTGGACTCTCACACTATTATGTTAGATCCACTATGGAGTGGACTCTCACTATTATGTTGGATCCACTATGGACTGGACTCTCACACTATTATGTTAGATCCACTATGGACTGGACTCTCACTATTATGTTAGATCCACTATGGACTGGACTCTCACACTATTATGTGAGATCCACTGTGGACTGGACTCTCACAATATCATGTTAGACCCGCTCGACATCCATTGCTTTCGGTCTCCCCTAGAGGGGAGGGGGAGGGTTGTCCACATATGCGGTCCTCTCCAAGGTTTCTCATAGTCATCATTGTCGACGTCCCACTGGGGTGAGTTTTTCCTTGCCCTTATGTGGGCTATACCGAGGATGTCGTTGTGGTTTGTGCAGCCGTTTGAGACACTTGCGATTTAGGGCTATATAAATAAACATTGATTGATTGATGGATAGTTTCAGTAAAAGCATCCATAAACAGCCTCACTTTCACAGTATTGACTATTGTATGACGTTTTGTAGAATTGAGACCAAAAATTTGCAACATTGTTTATTTTCAATTGGTCAATGGTGTTGTTTCGAGCCTGCGATTTTTCTAATTAATTGCTATTTTAACAAGGAAAAGGGTAGGCCGTGACGTCATGGCGGGCGCGCAGGCGCAGTGCGGCCTTTGTGTGTGAGCCCGCAGAGGGGCAGCTAGCCGGGCTAGCAAGGAGCGGCTAGCAGGCGACATAAGACGCAACACCGCGGTGCTTAGCAGCTTAGCTCCACTGCGCCTTCGCCATGGTCAACGTCAAGAAGCGGAAAGGTCGGGTCGTCATCGACTCAGACTCCGAGGACAGCGCCAGCGACGACAACTTAGACGAGGTAGGAGCATTTTGTCTGCTTTGTGTGTCGACTTAACAACTTGTCAACACTTGAGCTAATCGCGCTCTTTCGGCCTGGCTCGGGCTTAAAAACACAAGCAGGCCACTCTTGTTCAAAACCTCCGCCTAATCTGCCGAGTTCAATCATTTCTTCCCAATTTCTATTGTCTCGCATTTTTTTTCCCGGGAAAAGTAGGTAGAGTGTGGCAGAGCTAACGTTAGCCAGTGACGTCATGCTAACGCTAATGTTACAGTAGCGTGCCAAAATAGTAAACAAGCATCTTGTTTGGTGCTCAGTGTTTACGTTTGTCATCCCGCGGTCTGATTGTCACCCTAGCTGTGTGCAAGCATGAAGACGATGTGTTTGCAGCGCACAGGCTGGAGCTCAACTGGCGCCTCGTCTTAAATAGGCGACCTTATCGCCATTGTGACGTCACAGGCTATTTTGGTGATGTTGTCAAACCAAAAACCGAGTCGCTCTGCAGCTTTGAACGCTTTCATTAGTAACGCTGGCCAACAACCACAGGAGGCTGTGTCCCTTTTCCAGCTTCGGAGATGCAGGTATAAAAGTATTTTGTGCATTCCAGTCCTTGACAGAAGTCCAACCGAGTTGGAGCATTTGTCTTGGTTTAAGTAAATACATTTTTATAAGGGTTACTTTTGTAGGTTTCTCTATCATCAAGTTGGTTCAAAGAGCAGGTTTGTCTATTCCTGTAGTTTAAAGGCCTACTGAAAGCCACTACTAGCGACCACGCAGTCTGATAGTTTATATATCAATGATGAAATCCTAACATTGCAACACATGCCAATACAGCCGGTTTAGTTTACTAAATTGCTATTTTAAATTTCCCGCGAGGTATCCTGTTGAAAACGTCTCAGAATGTTTACTCATATGTTGCAAGTGCTTGTGACGTTATTGGTTGGAGCGGACATTTCAGCCTAACACCAAACACGGCTAAAAGTCGTCTCTTTTCATCGCATAATTACTCATTATTTTGGACATCTGTGTTGCTGAATCTTTTGCAATTTGTTCAATTAATAATGGAGACGTCAAAGAAGAATGCTGTTGGTGGAAAGCGGTGGATTGCAGCTGCCTTTAGCTAGCCGAAACGCAGCCGGTGTTTCTTTGTTTGTTGTGAAGCTTTAACGCGGAACGGTCAAGCGAACATGTTTCTCTACGTCAACCAGCAAGTTTTTGGATGGGAAAATTGTGATTTTAAGTCGGCTCTTACCGGAGACATCAGCGGAGCTTCCGTACTGCTGCAGCTGTGTGACTTCCCTCAGAGACACTCGCGGTCAACACACCCGTGGCCACACTCCTCCAACTTTCATGTACTATTTAATCTCACTAAAACACTAGCAACAAAATTGGCATATAAGGGATTTTCCAGAATTATCCTAGTAAATGTGTCTAATAACATCTGAATCACTCCCACTGCAATCGCCTTTTTTGGTATTTTTTCTAGTCCTTCACTCTAAATTTCCTCATCCACATATTTTTCATCCTCGCTCAAATTAATGGGGAAATTGTCGCTTTTTCGGTCCGAATAGCTCTTGCTGCTGGAGACTATGATTGTAAACAATGTGAGGATGTGAGGAGCTCCACAACCCGTGACGTCCGCTACTTCTTTAAAGGCCTACTGAAATAAGATTTTTTTATTTAAACAGGAATAACAGGTCTATTCTATGTGTCATATTTGATCATTTCGCGATATTGCCATATTTTTGCTGAAAGGATTTAGTAGAGAACATCCACGATAAAGTTTGCAACTTTTGGTCGCTAATAAAAAAGCCTTGCCTGTACCGGAAGTAGCAGACGATGTGTGCGTGATGTCACGGGTTGTGGAGCTCCTCACATCCTCACATTGTTTACAATCATGGCCACCTCCAGCGAGAGGGATTCGGACCGAGAAAGCGACGATTTTCCCATTAATTTGAGCGAGGATGAAAGATTCGTGGATGAGGAAAGTGAGAGTGAAGAACTAGGGGAAAAAAATGAGAGGGCAGTGGGAGCGATTCAGATGTTATCAGACACATTTACTCGGATAATTTTGGAAAATCCCTTATCTGCTTATTGCGTTACTAGTGTTTTAGTGAGATTATATAGTCATACCTGAAAGTCGGAGGGGTGTGGAGAACCATGTTCGCTTGACCACTCTGTTCCATAGTAAAGCTTCACCTTCGGGAATGTAAACAATGAAACACCGGCTGTGTTTGTGTTGCTAAAGGCAACTGCAATACACCGCCTCCCACCTACATCTTCTCTTCTTTACCTTCTCCATTATTAATTAAACAAATTGCAAAAGATTCAGCAACACAGATGTCCAGAATATTGTGTAATTATGCGATTAAAGAAGACGACTTATAGCTGGGATCGGGCTGGAAGAACATGTTGTCACGCGTCAACATAAGCGTCGTCATACCGCGACGTTTTCAACAGGATACTTCGCGGGAAATTTAAAATTGCAATTTAGTAAACTAACCCGGCCGTATTGGCATGTGTTGCAATGTTAATATTTCATCATTGATATATAAACTATTAGGCTGCGTAGGGGTTGGTATTAGTGGCTTTCAGTAGGCCTTTAAAATGATGGTAAATGGGTTATACTCGTATAGCGCTGTTTTACCTTCAAGGTAGGGCTGTGCGATATATCGCGGGTTTGTCTCTGTGCGATATAGAAAATGACTATATCGTAGGGCTGGGCGATATGGCCTTTTTGTAATATCTCGATATTTTAGGCCATACACAATATATATATCGATATTTTGCCTTAGCCTTGAATGAACACTTGATACATATAACCACAGCAGTATCAATCAATCAATCAATCAATGTTTACTTATATAGCCCTAAATCACTAGTGTCTCAAAGGGCTGCACAAACCACTACGACATCCTCGGTAGGCCCACATAAGGGCAAGGAAAACTCACACCCAGTGGGACGTCGGTGACAATGATGACTATGAGAACCTTGGAGAGGAGGAAAGCAATGGATGTCGAGCGGGTCTAAGATGATACTGTGAAAGTTCAATCCATAATGGATCCAACACAGTCGCAAGAGTCCAGTCCAAAGCGGATCCAACACAGCAGCGAGAGTCCCGTTCACAGCGGAGCCACAGGAAAACCTCCCAAGCGGAGGCGGATCAGCAGCGCAGAGATGTCCCCAGCCGATACACAGGCGAGCAGTACATGGCCACCGGATCGGCCGGACCCCCTCCACAAGGGAGAGTGGGACATAGGAGAAAAAGAAAAGAAACGGCAGATCAACTGGTCTAAAAAGGGAGTCTATTTAAAGGCTAGAGTATACAAATGAGTTTTAAGGTGAGACTTAAATACTTCTACTTATGATGATTCTATGTGTCTACATTCAAACATTCTTCTTCATACTGCATTAATATATGCTACTTTTAAACTTCCATGCAGAGAAGGAAATCACAACTAAGTCAATTGACCAAAACTGTATTTATTAAAGTTGTTAGCAGGTGACTTTTTAAATGATGCTACATATTAGCAGTAATGCTATTTTTGGTAGCAACGCTTGTGCCCCACACTTGACAAAATAAAGTTGTCTATTCGACATATTCCTAATTGAAGCCGAACCACCGCCAGACGATGGACCCCCTGCTGTTTTTCTTGGGAATTAATTCTTCCTTCATTTGTTACCAGATTCGCACCCTCTTTCTCTCGTATTGCCACTGGCACGGCTTCGTTAGCATCGCAGCTAACGTTACCCATGCTGCTACCTCTCTGCTCCGTGCGGGCGTGTGACATTGCACACATGACGTATGTAAGAAGGTGAGCTTGTTTTAAGTCTCTGAGAAGGAGAGACGCTTGCAGTTTAATGCCTGCAGCTAAAAGCAAATGCGTGAGAACGTATACTCGAATATCACGATATAGTCATTTTCTATATCGCACAGAGACAAACCCGCGATATATCGCGTGTATCGATATATCGCCCAGCCCTACTATATGGTGATATTGGAGTATACTTTCTCACGCAGTTGCTTTTAGCTGCTGGCATTACACTACAGGCTCTTCTCGCTCTTTCTTGTGTGTCTTTCTCACAGACAGCAAGTGCACCTTCTTACATACGTCACATACTGTCACCTCATACGTCACATGCGTACACACCCTCGCAGGGCAGAGAGGTAGCAGCATGGGTAACGTTAGCTGTGATGCGAGTGGTAATACGAGAGAAAGAAGGTGCCAATCTGGTAACAAATGAAGGAAGAAATAATTCCCAAGAAAAACAGCAGGGGGTCCATCGTCTGGCGGTGGTTTGGCTTCAAGTGGGAAGATGTCGAACAGACAACCGTAATTTGTCAAGTGTGGGGCAAAAGCGTTGCTACAAAAAGTAGCATTACTGCTAACGTGTAGCATCATTTCAAAAGTCACCTGCTAGAGAATGAAGAGTGATTACTCCGCATGTCAACATCTCCGTGCCGAGGCAACCATTTCCACATCAACACTGTATGAAAGAAAAAGTGAACAACATAAAGAGATAATGTCCGCGGTATCCTACCACATAGCGCTTCGATTTCCTGTTATGCAGCTCATTTTTATTTGACAGTTACTGAAATATCTTGTGTGACATCATGCACAAAAGTGCACTTTGTTTTTAACTATTGTATTGGCGTTTTGTACAAAAAGTAAATACTTAAGAACACGTTTTAATTTTTTATGCATTTTAAACCGTTAATAAACACTTCCATAAGTCAGCTAACAATAGAGCCAACGAGTCACTCTATTCCGCGTATAAAGCGGTCTAAAAACATCCAAAAGCCTTCGTCATCGTTTTATATACAATATCATGTAATATTTACGTATTTTGCTTATTTTAAGCATACGGCGGAATGTTAATTTCATAGACTCATCACAAAGTTCGCTTTTCCCTTCAACAACAACAAACCTACTACTCATGGCAGTCTTTGTGAGAGCCAGCAAAGACTGCTTTGGGACAAATGAGGATTCAGAACATTATATTTTTGAGCCTGACTAAAAGGGGATGATCTACAATTTTTAGAAGCAGTGTGTTAAACAGATTTAGCTTCAGTTAATCATTTAGCATCATGCAGCAGTATTGCTAAGTGCTAAACAAGAAATACAAAGTAGAACGAACATAATAAAACAATCACTTGCTGTACGACTTCTCTTCACTGGGATAGATTTTACTGGATGTTTGTCCTTCCGTTTAGATGAAGAATGAATCATAATCCTCTCGCAGGTGGAAAAAAAATACTGCCGCAAACAAACGTCTTTTCATGTCTTTTTCAACATCTTGGCTGTCAAAGTTGTATTCCCCCACATACTTGTTGATGGTTTTGGCCCCTCGCTTCCAAATTGACATAGCCTCCTTGATCCATCGCTTGTATTTCTTTCTTTCTGATGAAATGATTTTTCCTTGGCTTTTAGTTACATGTTGTGTGTCACACTTCATGTTGTTATGTTCTGGAAGTCGCTGCCTCGCCGTAATGTGCGTCGCTATCATTTCTGTTGTGTCGGTCGTGTCCTAAAGTTGTGAATCGGTTTTGTGTCGTTTGTATTTGTCGTGGCTGCAATCGTGCTTTACCTGAATGTTTTTGTGTTGTAATTTATGATATTGTTTGTTTGTTATGACCTTTCTAAGCCACCATAGCTATTCCCGATTTGTCTTTTGATGGCACATTGACGGGCTAACAGACTTAAACGTTTAGAGTCCTTATTGAAATGCTAAACTTCATATAAAGTCTCCTGTTCTTAAATACAATGTTTACTTTTTTCTAGTATCGCTAAAATCGATCGATTCCATTTTAAAATGTTCTTGAATCGCTACCTATCTTGCCAAGCACAGATCTTCAGACTTGAAATTTAGGAATGTAAATCAATCTATCGATATATTGATCAATCGTTACACTCCCGAGAACAGTGGTTCCTAAAGGTTTTTCACTAATTACTAGCTCAGAAAACATTTGGCTCTCCAAGTACCCCGATAATGACCAATGTTAAAATAGAAGTTTAATTTAACAAGTATATTTAATATTTATGGATTCTTTTGAATAGTTTTTCATGTTTTAAATATTTTAATATGTTATTCATATTGTAACATTGTTGTTTTATGTTCCACGTATAGTTTACTCAATGTTTACCAGACATTATGGTTTCCCCAAGGCCTAGAAGGCATCATTGTTACATGCAGCTTTCTCTGCCAATGTTTGTCTTTGTTTACATGTGTTCTGCATATTGATCGTCTGGGAGGCTGGGAAGGGACGAACGTAGGCGCAGAATGTGTAGAACATTCTGTTCCCATGGGTGTTGAGTAGGGATGCACCGATTAATCGGTAACCGAATATATTCGGCCGAATATGGCAAAAAAAGCCACATTCGGCCTTCGGTGGAATGAGTTAAAAACAAGGCCGAATAGTGGCGTGTGACGCAAGTTTTTGACGCGGCGACGCAATCAACCAACGTGCAGTGACGTTGGGATATGTTGTGTACCTGTATAAGTGTATGAGGTTACATGCACACACTTATTGAGATTTAGTGGGGCCTCTGTTTACATTATTAGCCTGTTGTGTAGGCTACCTGTATAAGTGTATGAGGTTACAAGCACACACTTATTGAGATTTAGTGGGGCCTCTGTTTACATTATTAGCATATCTACTGTGGCTAAGCAGACTTTTGCCAAAAGGACAATAATTCATTTGTTGTGGGTTTATCCACTTTAATTCACTTTATTTTTTTTGGGAATGCATGTTTTGTTTGAAGGCCTAATATAAATGAAAAACTTTGTGCTTTTTTTGAAAAGCAAAGGCTACTGGAATATTAAAAAATGTCAATATTCAATAAAAAATTACTTTATTTGAAAAATATGTGTAAATATTTATTCTAGGCTATTTATGCAATATTTAAAAAATTGTGAAAATCTGCATTCATTATTCGGTATTTGGTATTCGGCCTTCAGCCAAGTGTTTACATTTTCTTCGGCTTCGCCACAAATTTTCATTTCGGTGCATCCCTAGTGTTGAGTGATAGAAATGAGAAAGTAAGACTGTTCAGTTTGTGTCTTAATTGTTTCTTTTAGCGTCGACTACAGCCTCGGGTTGTCCGATTGTAACGATTTCCATTGAAGGCTGGAAAACCTTTGATAACGACTGGAGTCATGTCATTAAAATGTTTATTTAAATGATTCTTTGTTGTACGACTTAGCGGAGCCTGCACACCACAGTTTGAGAACCACTGCTCTCGAACATAGAGAACTAAGAAAAACAACTCACATGTTCTTAATGTTTGATGATCATGTTTGTCAATGCCACCTTTCTCGCCATACCCGTCTTGGTGCACAATTAGGAAGTGCTGTGTTGTCGTGGCTGCGGTGTTGTAAGGGTTGCTGTTGGCGTATTAATTTCAGCAATTAAGTTTAAAAAGAGAATCAGACTGTGTTTCTGTCAAAACGCTCCATAACTTACTTACGTCATATGTCATTTACACAATTTCACTGCTCAGCATTTGTTGCTGGTGCCTGAGTCTGCATTCATTCAGCACCAAAGTCTTCTTTTATTTCGGTCTGGTTACCGTTTACATTGGCGACATTACCGTTATTGAACCGGGTTGCTGTGCTTATCTCTAAATAGGTTACTTACTCATTTCTTCCCCCAGGAGTTGCTGTCCTTGGCAAAGAGAAAGCGCGTCGACTCCGACGAGCCGGAAGAGCCGGTGAGCAAACCGGCGGCGTCCACCGATTCCGAGACATCCGACAGCGATGATGAGGTAGGGTGGTTGGGGCTTGTTTTATTGGTTCTCAATGCTGAGGAAGTCTCTTTGTTTCCATGCACTACATTAGTCAGATTTCTCAAATAGTTTTTATTTTTGTATTTTTCCACCTAAGTGCCAAGTTCAAGTGTGCATGCACACTGTCTAATGCGACTATTAGTTATACGCCATGTGCCTACCATACACCTATGAGTTGCTTTTATGACGTCACACGAGCCATCTGCGGTTCTTTACAACTTGTTTTAACTGATGTCCGCCGTAGTTTTGGCACAAATTTCAAATATTACGTCTCTACTGGCTATGTTGATGCTAAATAACAGACATTAAACATGATCTTGGATTCTGCTACGGACATGACGCTACTACCAAAAACGTGTGGGAGCAGGTCCGAAGCAAAGAGAGACAGGCGGAAGAGATTTTTATAATTAATTTTTGTATGAAAATCACAGAAACAAAACTTTTGATTGTTTCAAAGTTATTTCCAAAGGCTCTGTGGATTGACAAGAGGAATTTTAAATCTATAATAAAGGAACAGACAGTTTGTGCCCCGACTGATAATGTTTCAGATGAAGGTTGCTATTGTTCCGGACTATCTTGCCGATTGTGTGGAATTCAGAGTTATTGTTATTATTCGCCATCAATATAGCTGCTTTATTGTATTTCATTCGGGAGTCCAAATTAGGCCGGCATCTTACAACATTGTTAAATCGTTTGTTTCTTTTCTTCTACCACCAATGCACTTCAAAATGTCCTGTTCTTTTAATTTGTGCAGCAAATTAAGTCTCCCCTTTATAATAATTGTTGCTAAGTTTTTATTAAATGGTATCTGCTTTCGGGTTGTACCCCGCGTGTTGAGACTGGCGATTGCACGATACTAAGGGTCCTCTGCGGCCGCAGACACCCCTCCAGAGATCTGGTTTCCAATCGCATAATCCAGGTTTGTTAGTCCCACTTTTCAAAAACCAAACGCAATTAGATTAAGGTGTTTCCATGGGCCTTGGGTTTATTCAGAGCCCAACTATTTGAGAAATCAGACTAATTTAGGGATTGGACACGTACTGACTGTTGTACATCCTGTATTCATAATACCTGTTTAGTGGACTGTGGGGGGCACCAAAGGCAAAAAGAAAGTTAAACCAGGGAAGGGTCCCGAGAAGAAGAATGCCAACAAGAAGAAGGTTCATAAATCCACAGCGTCTGGGAGCTCAGATGGAGACGGCTCAGGGGAGAGCTCTGCACCTGAGGAGGGTACGAATTTCTCCTTTTACATTGTCTCCAAAAAAAAACAAAACGGCTGTAAACACTACATAGGAGGGTCAAAATACGGTAGCCTACAGAAAAGCACAATTTCAATGTAGTTCTGTAGTTTTATGTTTTAACTGGTGTAGCTTTTAGAGACTTTACAGTACTGGTTGATTAGATCAGGAAATCCACTAACCTATTGCTTGTTTTCCGTCACATGAGTTCTTCCCGGAAGTGAAAAATAGCGGTGGTCAACCAAGCCAAAATGGCTGTTTTGCAAGTAGCATGCAAAAAGTCATTCTGTGAAAAAGTGAAGGAATCCCACACAATTGATGCCATATCAATTTTTTGGGTGACCCCGAGTGTTTTATTAAACATCCTTTTTATTGATATGGCAAATTATTAGGGATAAGCCGAATAAAATTTAAACGCTTGGCTGAAGGCCGAATACTGAATACCGAATAATGAATGCAGTTTTTCACAATTTTTTAATATTGCATAAATAGCCTAGAATACATTTTTAGACATGTTTTTTTAAATAAAGTAATTTTTTATTGAATATTGACATTTTTTTAATATTCCAGTAGCCTTTGCTTTTCAAAAAATCACAAAGTTTTTCATTTATATTAGGCCTTAAAACAAAACCTGCATTCCAAAAAAAAAATAAAGTGCATTAAAGTGGATAAACCCACAACAAATGAATTATTGTCCTTTTGGCAAAAGTCTGCTTAGCCACAGTAGATATGCTAATAATGTAAACAGAGGCCCCACTAAATCTCAATAAGTGTGTGCTTGTAACCTCATACACTTATACAGGTAGCCTACACAACAGGCTAATAATGTAAACAGCACACACACAATGTAAAGAGCACACATCAGAGAAATATCGTGTAACGGGGCTCAATGTGCTCCATGAGTCTCCGAAAGCCAAAGTCCTCCACAACACTAAACGGTTGATCATCCAAACCCATAAACTCCATTACCTTCTTTGTAATTCCGTTTGCTTCGGCACTGTCTGTCGCAAACTTTTTCGTCCTCTCAAAGATGTCGGCCACGAGGCACCTCCTCCAGACAGTTTGGCTGAACATTCGTTGCAAACTGCAATACTTTTGTCACTTTCCGACATATAAAAATATCTTCACACTGCTGACATTTTTCCGAAGGCGTCGGGTTACAACGTCACCGCGTCACTGCACGTTGGTTGATTGCGTCACCGCGTCAAAAAATTGCGTCATTTTGTCACACGCCACTATTCGGCCTTGCATTTTACTCATTCCACCGAAGGCCGAATGTGGCTTTTTTGCCATATTCGGCCGAATATATTCGGTTACCGATTATTCGGCCGAATATATTCGGTTACCGATTATTCGGTGCATCCCTACAGATTATATTTATCGTTTTATTGGCCCGGTCCTACACTATTATGCTATGGTCTCTTCCCCACACAGGCTACAGTGCCCACCCCACTATTTTGTAAGCGCTAGTTTACAGTGAGTTAAGGGGGAAGTTTATGACAGGCTTACAGCACGTAGGAGGAGTAAAAGAGCTTAAGGCTGTAACGATTGATCAATATAGCGAGAGATCAATTCATATTTCTTAAATTCAAGTAAATCAATCTGTGCTCTGCTAGTTGGCCTTCCAGAAGATGTACACAGTACAGGCCACAAGTTTGGACACACCTTCTCATTTAATGGGTTTTCTTTATTTTCATGACTATTTACATTGTAGATTGTCACTGAAGGCATCACAACTATGAGTTAACACATGAGGAATTGTGTAATTAACAAAAAAAGGTGAAATAAATGTTTTATATTGTAGTTTCTTCAAAATAGCCACCCTTTGCTCTGATTACTGCTTTGCACACTCTTGGCATTCGCTCGGTGAGCCTCAAACTTCACCTGAAAGGGTTTTCACATCACAGGTGTCATAGTTTCGATGCCTTCAGTGACAGTCTACGATGTAAATGGTCATAAAAATAAAGAAAACTCATTGAAATGGGAAGGTGTGTCCAAACTTTTGGCCTGTACTGTATATCAATTTAAGGTCGTTTTTTAAAAGGTGTATAATCGATGTTATCGATACTAAAAAATAAAATATTGGCTATTGAAATAGTAGACTTTATATAAAGTTGTTTTTAGCATTTTTCAAAGAATAAAGACGTAAACTTTACGCGAGTCTGTGACGTCATCACCAGGCGCCATCTCTTATCAAAATATATATGATTATGATCACTTAATCGTTTTGGATTGTATAGTTTTAAATAAACTTACATTGTACCTGAATCATATCGAAGTTAAAAGGAATCGTTGCACCTCTAAAAAGAGAGCTTGATTTGCTCCCCTATCCCACCTGCAGCCTATGAGGAGTAATCTTGTTTCATTGCAGCCTTTTAATTGTAATTAGAGGATGTTTTTTTTTTTAATGTGAACAGATGTCATAATTCTTCATGTTGGCCCGATAATATTTATCATGTACCCCTTTTTTGCAACACAGAATGGATGGACTTATTTCTTTTTATTATGTCCTCTTGTCACATAATATTGTTTTTTTGTGTGAATCACAATTTGAATGCTTTGGTTACAAGTGCGATTCTGTCAGATTGTTTGATATTTTTACCACACCTGTCTCTCTGTCAGGTGAGGTGTCAGACTCTGAGAGCAACAGCTCCTCGTCCAGCTTGGACTCTGACTCCTCGGAGGATGACGTCTTCCGGGACGGCTATGACGACGACCTGATGGGCGACGCTGAGGACCGAGCCCGGCTGGAGCAGATGACCGAGAAGGAGCGAGAGCAGGAGTTGTTCAACAGGATCGAGAAGCGAGAGGTGCTTAAAAGACGGTGAGGGCGACTCTCGGGGGGTCAGAAGCACAGCAGGAGAATCTCCTCGACGTGTTTTCATTCCAGGTTGTGCTTCTTTAAAAAGATTTGAAATCAAGAAGAAACTGAAGACTGCAAAGAAAAAGGAGAAAGAAGAGAAGAAGAAGAAGCAGGAGGAAGAACAAGAAAAACGGAAACTATCTCAGGTTCCAGACACACAAGTGGTGAGTACGAATTGAAAAGTTAGAGTTGTCACCATAACAGAATATCAGTAGTAGATACCGACACCGATGAACTTCCACGATTCTCGATGCTTATTCCTTACCACCATTTAAAAAAATAAAAATAAAACATCTCTTTGTACATTCAAAAAAGAGCAATAGTGGTCTATAACCTCCTAGTACCTCAAACAAATATAACTGTGCTTGTAAAAAAGGAGTGGAATTGATATTACTTTAAGTACGATGTCATCTGTAATGAACTAGGCTAATTTCACTCAAGTGGGTAATACTTTCATGACCGCTTGTATTTGATTATCAAATCAATGCATGAGACAGCTTTCTCTTTCACTTTTAAAATGTACCTCTACTTGCTCAATATAGTGACAAAGTAGCTAAAGTGCATCCCAGATAATTTATGTTTATTTTCTGGCAAAGCAGGCGCGTATGAGTTTTGTTGTGAAATGCAATTACGCCACACCTGCAGTATTCTCCACTGCCACACTTCCATTATCATTTAGTCATGAGCAAGAGTGAACCCGACGCACCAACTTCGCATTTAGGACAGGCTTTCACAGAGTAAATATATGGAAATCACTGGAGCATTTCTTTGAGACAGCCATTGTATTATCATTAGTATTCAAAACTGAAAAAAGCAAGTACCGTATTTCCTTGAATTGCCGTCGGGACGCTAATTAATTTAAACCTCTTCTCACTCTGGCGCTTACCAAAGGCATGCGGTAAATTTAGGCCTGCGCTTATAAATTTGAGTGTGATGTAAGGATACCATCATGAAATGCACATTTAATAAAAAAAAAACATTATTATGGTCTTACCTTTACTTATAAATGAAGTCCATGCGCAGCTCCTTCTGATCAAAAGCATCGATAACTTGTTTATAGAAGTCTTCCTTATCTTTCTTCAGTTTTAAAAGTCTCTCTGTCTCGATGGAGATCTTCCTTTATTACCTCCTGCTTCCATTGAAAGTCCAGTTTAGAAAACTGTTTTATTTTAGATATGTAATCCTCCATGTCAAAAGTGCAAGCGACAGGAAAAAATAAACGATCCCTGCTCACTCTTGCTGCTTGTTGTCACTTCTTCTGCAGCCGAGTAGTCGCAAGAAGGATCACTAGCGCCCTCTACCACCAGGAGGCGGGAGTCATTTAATGACTCATATTTGACACACGCAGCTACGGTATATTAATAAAACATAGCTGCTTACTGTTCTTTTTAGCATATTCAATAGTTTGGACCTTTTTTTTAGCATATTCAATAGCTTGGACCTTAAATCCTACTGAATAGCTCTTAATCTTCTTCCCTTTATGCGATTTCAAATGATTGAAATCAGCCTCCTCCATTTTGAAAATGATGACAGGTGAAGTGTCACTCGTGATGTGACGAGTTTGACCCGATGCAAATTCTAGGCATATGCTATTTGGCGAAACGAGTTTGACCCGGCAGTATTTCTAGGCAGGCGCATACTATATACCCAGCGGCACTTCAAGGAAATACGGTATCTATGTATTTTTGTGCTTTGGTATCGACTTGGTATCGACTTGGTATCTTGAGTGTCGATACTTGACAACCTTACTCAAATTACATATGTTCCAGAAGAGAAAAAAAGAAGAGTTTGTTTTATTCTCATAATTTCCCTGTAATGTTCTGGCCCACAGGTGACGTCCCACAACAAGGAAAGACGATCCAAACGTGACGAAAAACTGGACAAAAAGTCCCAAGCCATGGAAGAACTCAAAGCGGAGCGTGAGAAGAAGAAGAACAAAACAGGTTGGTACGAGTCTTTGTGGTGCCAGTCAGGCGGGCCTGGTGTACTGAGACCTTTTGGTCCCGCCGAGCAGCAGAACTTTTGGCCAAACGAGAGCCGCTGAAGACCAGTGAGGTCTACTCGGACGACGAAGAGGAGGAGGAGGAAGATGACGACAAGTCGTCGGTCAAGAGCGACAGGAGTTCGCGATCTTCCTCATTTGATGACGATGACGAGTGAGTGGCTCTCCTAAGCTTTTCAATCATAAACAGGAACTACACTGTTTTGGGAATTTTGCCTATGGATCACAATCCTTATGAAAGACATGATGATGGCCCTTTTTTTGCATTGTAAATATTAAAAATGTGATTAAAATCCACTTACAATGGAGCCCATAGGAGCCGCGCAATTCCCCAAATCCATTCAAACACCTCTATTAGGGTTTAAAATGCATGGTGTAAGTATATATGTAATGTAGTAACGGGCACATTTACAATACAATATTTACGTATTTTGACCATTTTAAGCATAAGATGGTGCATTAATTTCAAAAACGCATTTTGACGTTTTCTTTTTTTTCCTTAATCACTGATTATTACTTACTCCAGACTTTATGAAGGCCAACAAACATAATAAAACATCACTTACTGTGCAAGGTCTGCTGTCATGTGTCAGGGAGACACATCAGTGATCACAGCGCCGCTATAAATAGTTTGTCTGGTTTAGCGCTTATAATAACATCCATCCATCCATTTTCTACCGCTTATTCCCTTTGGGGTGGCGGGGGGCACTGGTGCCTATCTCGGCTACAATCGGGCGGAAGGCGGTGTACACCCTGGACAAGTCGCCACCTCATTGCAGGGCGCTTATAATGACAATGTTATCAATATTTGGTTAATATTCAAATCATGAAATGTAAACAGAGTATTGTTGGTGCTTTTTAAATGGGTGAAATTGAGGAGCTCCCATTGGCTTCTGTGTAAGCAGACTTTTATTTACGTTTGAAATTTAGAATGCATTAAAACAAATCCGTCTGTTGTCATGTCTTTCATAATGATTGTGAACAATAGGCAACAAGTGCAGTTCCCCTGTAAAATGACATTGCTTTGTCATGTAAATTGGACTTGTGGTGCCCACAGAAAGGAGGAAACACCACCAAAGTCTCAGCCCGTTTCGCTGCCAGACGAACTCAATCGGATCCGCCTGTCCCGACACAAGCTAGAACGCTGGTGCCACATGCCGTTCTTTGCCAAGACTGTGACGGGTTGCTTTGTAAGAATTGGGATCGGTAACAACAGCAGTAAACCAGTTTACAGGGTAAGCATGGATTTAGTGTGGGACACATGCCAACTCTTACCATTTCCCAGAAGGCCAAGGAAGCGGAAATCAGTCAAACGCCAGACATTACGTATGTCTGGTCAGTGGGGGGATGGGTACCCTTCATCTTTGAATTGATACTGGTACTTAACTGTCCTGGTACTTTTGTTTTGCGATTAATGTGAATTATATTTATATAGCGCTTTTTCTCTAGTGACTCAAAGTGCTTCACATAGTGAAATCCAATATCCAAGTTACATTTAAACCAGTGTGGGTGGCACTGGGAGCAGGTGGGTAAAGTGTCTTGCCCAAGGATACAACGGCAGTAACTAGGATGGCGGAAGTGGGAATCGAACCTGCAACCCTCAAGTTGCTGGCACGGCCACTCTACCAACCGAGCTATGCCGCCCAGTTAATGTTAATTTTAAGTGCTATTTACAAGTATGCATTCCTTTCAGTTTCACAAAGTAGTCTTTGCCACTAAGTCTTGTCGTTTATTGTGTCCTAAAAAGTGTTTATGCAGTAAATATTGTACTTTGTACACACCTGCTGTTTGATTGGAATCTGCATCTTAGTTGTAGTTTTCGTTACCAAATGTAGAGTTGTTGAAATCGCCATGTAAAATTGCTAATGCTAACCAGTTGCATGTACAGTGTACAGTATATCTATGGTAAATTAGTATCGAGCTAACACATTTTGAAAAGGGGGGTTTTAATTTTGAGCGCTTTCTATCAGGCATACTTGCTTAGTTGGCTTGGACAATTACATCGTCATACAGAGGCAGTCCGCTATGTATTTGCTTGGTTTCCCGGCAAGCGTTTGAGCCAGTGCCGAAAAAAGGTATCGAAATATGTTACCATTTGATTTTATGTCAGTGGGTACTCTGTAGTACCAACAGAATTTGTTTTTTCCCTTAAAGTACCAAATCAGTACCCATCCCGGTGTTACCCTGCCACTTTGCGCAGTTCACTTCCTACAGTCTCGGTGCTATTAGTACATTGAGATTGGAGTACACATTGAAGTCGGATGAAGTGTCTTAATAGCATTGGAAATGTTTATAAATGTGTGTAGAATGTGTATAAAGAGATCAAATGCTTATAATAGACATTTCAATCATGAAATAATAACTTACCAGAAATGTACTTCCCGGAACGCAACTCCTGCGATAATCGAGGGGGGAAACTGTAGTCAGTGTTTTCTCACCATTCTAGTTTTTATGTACCGATAGATCACAACAGAAGGATACTTTTTCAAATAGCAAACATACCCCTACATTACTTATATTATTTACATGACATAGCATGTCATTTCTGTTTCGACATGGTCAAGTTTACAATTCATCGTCTGCTCTCTGTGCATCGGAACAATCGCGTTTCATTTTGTGGAGTCAATTGGAGTCTTTCAATTGATATTATTTTTTAAAATAATTGTGGAGATTGCAATAGAGTATGCTGCGCTGCATGTGTGTATGCATAGTACACGTGTGTGGATGAATTTGTGCCCCCACTCGGAAAAGCTAGACGTAGTGTGTGGTTTGACAGATAGAAACAACACCTGCATGCACTGTAAAACAACGCTCATTGTTGTTAAAAAGATGTAGACGTCCATAATGCCAATAGATGTACGGATTTCCGCCTCCTCAGCCTTTTCGGGAAATCTACAAATGATTAAAGGTGAACTGCACTTTTTAGGAAAATTGCCTATCATTCACAATCCTTATTTGAGACAGGAACACATGTTAGTTTGTTTTATGCATTATGATTCATAAACAAACACTAGCAAAAGTCAGTGAACAATAGAGCCAATGGGAATCATTACGTAGAATAGAATGGACTTTATTGTCATTATATTTGCATATAACGAGATTAAGGACGTCACTGTGTTTATTCGCCCATTAAGTGCTGTATAACACTTCCAACATTTTACATACGTATGTATGTAATGTAGTAACAGGAACATTGATCATAACATTTAATATTTACATAATTTGGTCATTTTAAGCGTACAGCGGCGTATTAATTTGAATTTTTATTGTTCGCTATTTCCCCTCAACAACTACCACTGCTAATCATGGCTGACTTCATGATAGCCAACAAAGACTGCTTTGATGATCCAGAAACATATATTTTTGAGCCTGAATATACAGAGTATGAGTTTTAGACGCTAAGGGGTGATAAGTATATTCAGCTTACGTGAATTATGTTAACGTGGTGTAGCAGTATTGTTAAAATTACTAAACAAGAAATACAACCTATGAGCAATAAAAAAAAAAAACACTTACTGTACGATGTCTCCTCTCACTTGGAATGCCGACTGATGAGATAATTTGAAATGTTTAAATCTTCCTGTTTATGTAAAGAATTAATCGTATTCCTCAGGCAGGATTTAAAGAAAAAAAACAAGCAAGCGTCTTGTTGTCTTTCTCGCCTACGTCCAGTCAAAGTTAAATGTCAAAGTTGACCAACTTTTCGATTTATGGCCACAACTTTTTATTATCGAAGTGCAAGCAGCTCAGTATCTCAAAAGCTGCATAAGCTATTTTGTTACCGCTAAAAGTAGTTCTTTAACGTTAGTGCTTATAATAGCAATGTCCCTAATTAATACTTGCTTCATATTTAGGTGGCGACATGTAAATGGTGTATTGTTGGGGGTTTTGGGATGTTTTTTTAGAGAGCTTTATGGGCGAATATATCTTGTAAATACTCCTATTACTTCTATTGTTAGCTGACTTTTCCTCGCATTTATTTACTTGTTGAAATGCAACAAAAACATGTAAAATGTGTTCTTGTCTCATATAGGAATTGTGAATGATAGGCAAAATTCCCCAATTTAAGCGCTGGCCTTCACCGACCAGATTTCAGTTAATGTGAATTATTTATTGGAGCTTTTTTGTTGTAATGCATTTTGCAAAGGTTGCTGAAATTGTGGATATCGTGGAGACGGCAAAGGTTTACCAATTGGGGTCCACCCGGACAAACAAAGGACTACAATTACGGTAGGTGAACAAACACTGTTTGTATTAGTCATATAATATTCATCACGACGTTGCAGTGAGTACATGTCAGGTTCAAACGGTCCTTTTAAACGTTCCTCAGGCATGGTGGCGACACACGTGTTTTTAGGCTGGAGTATGTATCAAACCAGGAATTCACAGAAAATGAGTTCATGAAGTGGAAAGAGGCGGTGAGTGCAGCAGCAGCAACAATAACGTTGGCACATCCTGGCGTGAATTCCTTCCGTGCTCGCCTTTGCAGATGATCATCGCAGGAATGCAAGTGCCGACGTTAGACGAGGTCACCAAAAAGGAGCAGTCCATTAAAGAAGCCATGAACTACAAGTTCAACGACAAAGACATTGAGGATGTCAGTGGCTGCACTGCACCTTTCCTTATCCACCGTGTGCTCCTAACTAAACCCTTCCGTCTCCCTGCAGATCGTCAAAGAGAAGGACCGATTCCGAAAAGCACCACCAAACTACGCTATGAAGAAAACTCAATTACTTAAGGACAAGGTAAGGAAAGGAGAGGTTTTAGATTGGAGGTAATGTTGCAGGTCTTAGTGTAGGATGTCCAACTTACATTTTTTTGGTCAAATCCGTTATTTTTATGTAGTCGTCACTCGTCATTACAAAAAAATGAGATGTCTAATGTAAACGCAGTAACATGCTTTAGTGTACAAGGAAGTAAACATGACTCCAATCCACTTTATTTATATAGCACATTTAAACAACAATAACGTTTCCAAAGTGCTCCAATTCTAATACCGTATTTCCTTGAATTGCCGCCGGGTATATAGTATGCGCCTGCCTAGAATTACTGCCGTGTCAAACTCGTTTCGCAAAATAATTAGCACATGCTTAGCATTACCGCCGGCTCAGGATTAACGCCGGGTCAAACTCGTTTCGCAAAATATTTTTATCAGCGCATTTCTAGAATTTCCGTCGGGTCAAACTCGTTTCGCCAAATAATTAGCATATGCCTAGGATTTGGGTCACGAGTGACACTTCACCTGTCTTCATTTTCAAAATGGAGGAGGCTGATTTAAATAATTTGAAATCGCATAAAGGGAAGAAGATTAAGAGCTATTCAGTAGGATTTAAGGTCCAAACTATATAATATGCTAAAAAGAACAGTAAGCAGCTATGTTTTATTAATATACCGTAGCTGCATGTGTCAAATATGAGTCATTAAATGACTCCCGCCTCCTGGTGGTAGAGGGCGCTAGTGATCCTTCTTGCGACTACTCGGCTGCAGAAGAAGTGACAACAAGCAGCGATCGTTTATTTTTTCCTCTCGCTTGCACTTTTAACATCAATCAATCAATCAATCAATGTTTACTTATATAGCCCTAAATCACTAGTGTCTCAAAGGGCTGCACAAACCACCACGACATCCTCGGTAGGCCCACATAAGGGCAAGGAAAACTCACACCCAGTGGGACATTGGTGACAATAATGACCCAGTGGGACGTCGGTGACAATGATGACTATGAGAACCTTAGAGAGGAGGAAAGCAATGGATGTCGAGCGGGTCTAACATGATACTGTGAAAGTTCAATCCACAATGGATACAACACAGTCGCGGGAGTCCAGTCCAAAGAGGATCCAAGACACAGCAGCGAGAGTCCCGTTCACAGCGGAGCCAGCAGGAAACCATCCCAAGCGTAGGCGGACCAGCAGCGCAGAGATGTCCCCAGCCGATACACAGGCGAGCAGTACATGGCCACCGGATCGGACTGGACCCCCTCCACACGGGAGAGTGGGACATAGAAGAAAAAGAAAAGAAACGGCAGATCAACTGGTCTAAAAAGGGAGTCTATTTAAAGGCTAGAGTATACAAATGAGTTTTAAGGTGAGACTTAAATGCTTCTACTGAGGTGGCATCGCGAACTGTTACCGGGAGGGTATTCCAGAGTACTGGAGCCCGAACGGAAAATGCTCTATAGCCCGCAGACTTTTTTTGGGCTTTGGGAATCACTAATAAGCCGGAATCCTTTGAACGCAGATTTCTTGCCGGGACATATGGTACAATACAATCGGCAAGATAAGATGGAGCTAGACCGTGTAGTATTTTATACGTAAGTAGTAAAACCTTAAAGTCACATCTTAAGTGCACAGGAAGCCAGTGCAGGTGAGCCAGTACAGGCGTAATGTGATCAAACTTTCTTGTTCTTGTCAAAAGTCTAGCAGCCGCATTTTGTACCAACTGTAATCTTTTAATGCTAGACATGGGGAGACCCGAAAATAATACGTTACAGTAGTCGAGGCGAGACGTAACAAACGCATGGATAATGATCTCAGCGTCTTTAGTGGACAGAATGGAGCGAATTTTAGCGATGTTACGGAGATGAAAGAAGGCCGTTTTAGTAACGCTTTTAATGTGTGCCTCAAAGGAGAGAGTTGGGTCGAAGATAATACCCAGATTCTTTACCGTGTCGCCTTGTTTAATTGTATGGTTGTCAAATGTTAGAGTTGTATTATTAAATAGAGTTCGGTGTCTAGCAGGACCGATAATCAGCATTTCCGTTTTTTTGGCGTTGAGTTGCAAAAAGTTAGCGGACATAAAAATAAAACACTTTTCTAAACTGGACTTTCAATCAAAGCAGGAGGTAATAAAAGAAGATCTCCATGGAGACAGAGAGACTTTTAAAACTGAAGAAAGATAGGGAAGACTTCTATAAACAAGTTATCCATGCTTTTGATCAGAAGGAGCTGCGCATGGACTTCATTTATAAATAAAGGTAAGACCATAATAACGTTTTTTTTTAATAAATGCGCTTTTCATGATGGTATCCTTACATCACACTCAAATTTTTAGGCGCAGGCCTAAATTTAATGTATGCCTTTGGTAAGCGCCGGCGTGAGAAGAGGTTTTAAATGAATTAGCACCCCGGCGGCAATTCAAGGAAATACGGTAGGTCTGTCGTGGTGCACTAGTGGCAATTTCAAAGATTTTGTGCAATCATTGTCAACATTTTCTGTACCAAATTATTGCGAGTAGAAGATTAATACGGAAAAGGGCATGGATTTTGGATCTCGCAGTTGGTGAGACATTTGTTTTGACGTCGCTTTGGATGCACATGCAATTTATATCCACATATAAAAGAGACTTGGAAAAATGTGCAATTGTACTGTTTACATTGACATGGAAAAATGTGATACAGGTGACATATCACAGTTGCTTTGTGCTCACATTCCCACTAAAGGCCATGGCAGAGGAGAGTGGTGATGGGGACAAAGTGAAAGTCATCCAAGACGAGCTGAACGAGCTGGAAGAGCGGGCAGAGGCCCTGGACAGACAGAGGACCAAAAACATCTCTGCCATCAGGTTTGGACGAGCCTACTCCTAAAACGGGGGTCGGAAACCTATAATGTTGAAAGAGCCATACTGGACCAAAAATACAATAACAAATCCGTCTGGAGCCGCAAAAAAATAAAAGCCATATTACATACAGATAGTGTGTCATGAGATATAAATTTAATTATGAGGACTTCAAGGAAACTAAATGAGCTCAAATATAGCTAGAAATGAGGCATATGTACATACAGCTAGCCTAAATAGCATGTTAGCATCGATTAGCTTGCAGTCATGCAGTGAGCAAATATGTCTGATTAGCACTCCACACAAGTCAATAACATCAACAAAACTCACCTTTGTGCATTCATGCACAACATCAAAAGCTTGGTGGACAAAATGAGACAGAAAAAGAAGTGGCAATAATCACGTCTTAGAACAGTTGTCGGGAACCTTTTTGGCTGAGAGAGCCATGAAAGCCAAATATTGCAAAATGTATTTCCGTGAGAGCCATATATTTTTTAACACTGAATACAACTAAATGCGTGCATTTTTAAGGAAGACCAACATTTTTAGAGTATAATAAGTCTCTTATTCTTTTCAATAACCTTGTTATTCTAAAGTTAACCAATAATAAATACAATACTTCTTACCGTTAATGAGACATCTTGAACAGGTGCAATAGAAAACGGATGGTTGGATTAAAATGCATGAGAATAGTTCATAATTTGAACATTATTTTTAACACTGATTACCAGTGGAATTATTCATTGCTTATCGTGTTAAGCAATGTCAACTAAGATTCATCTGAGAGCCAGATGCAGTCATCAAAAGAGCCACATCTGGCTCTAGAGCCATAGGTTCCCTACCCCTGTCTTAGAAAGTCAGAAAAAACAAACTAGGGTGAGTTCAAGGACCGCCAAAATTAGTAAGACAAAATGGCGCTCGCCAAATACTTGAATCGATAAAGCATGTTTAATATAAACAGTGTGCTTTATAACAATTAGGGAGGTTTGTGTCATGTTTGTCCTCCGACAGAAATCTTATATAAAACCAAAAATGTTTTTTTCCTCATCTTTTTCCACTTTTCATATATTTTTGAAAAAGCTCCAGAGAGCCACTAGGGCGGCGCTAAAGAGCCGCCGGTTGCCGACCCCGGTTCTAGAAGAATACAGTGTGCTTCTTTTTGAAAATCTGATGGAATTATTTCCCCATGCAGCTACATCAATCAGAGGAACAGAAGCTGGAACATAGTGGAATCTGAAAAGGCTCTTGTGGTAAGTGGCCTCATAATCGTCACGGAATGCAAACAAAATGCCTTCCTGTGACAACAGAAATAGATCAAGTGAGAGTACATGTCATGAAAGAATGTCAACGTGCTGAACTTTATAGTAACGCTCTCCTTCTTGTCATCTTGCAGGCCGAAGGACAAAATTCCAAAAACCAACAAATGGATCCTTTCACTCGGAGACAATGCAAACCCACCATGGTGTCGAATGTAAGCTTTTCTATCAATATGCACGCAACATTGCTGAATCTACATTTTAAGGCAGGGGGTCCGGCCCGTGGAGATTCTGCATGGGTGTCTTTATTGGTTGATGAGACTTTTTGAAAACATTTTTTATTCGCCCGCAAATTTTCATAAACTTAAATGTCTTTAAAACACTAACATTGCTCCAACTAGGGTTGTCACGATATGAAAATGTCACCTCACGGTTATTGTGACCAAAATGATCACGATTATATCGCAATATTGTTGAATGTGCTCAGAAAATACTTCTATGCACGCTAAAACAAGTGTTAGAAAAGCCACTATTTTGCATGTTTTGTGTCATGATTTAGTGATAATGTTTTAGTCTTAATATCTTATGTTTTAATGGCTAAGCATTTACTGTTTTAAATATTGCTTTGTACTGTAGCGCATTTAAGGATTTATTTAAATGACAATTGCCCAACAAAAAAAAAATATTCCCATCTATCCATTTTCTTCCACTTGTCCCTCTCGAAGTCACAGGGATAGACTCCAGCTGCATTCGGGCGGAAGGCGGGGTACACCTCAGACAAGTCACCACCTCATTTATTATTTATTATTCCTGGTGGGCTTTGTGGCGTCCTATTCTGAATTTTCATGTTCCACTTGGACTGACCCAATTAAGAACCGGTACATAAAAATACCAGTACTCAGTATACATCCATGATTGTGTGGTTATTTAAAGGGGAACATTATCACAATTTCAAAAGGGTTAAAAACACTAAAAATCAGTTCCCAGTGGCTTGTTGTATTTTTTGAAGTTTTTTTCAAAATTGTACCGGTCCCTGAATATCCCTAAAAACAGCTTTAAAGTGCTTGATTTTCGCTATTTGCGAGGCGGCCATCCATTTCCCTGTGACGTCACACAGTGCTGCCAATGTAAACAAACAATGGGAATACCACAGCAAGATATAGCGACATTAGCTCGGATTCAAACTCGGATTTCAGCGACTTAAGCGATTCAACAGATTACGCATGTATTGAAACAGATGGTTGGAGTATGGAAGTAGTGAAGAAGAAACTGAAGCTATTGAGCGAATAGCTATTGACGCTATTCATAGCCATAGCATGGCCGAATAGCTGCGTTAGCCTCGCCGGTAAAATGTGCGGACCAAACGATCAGGACTTTCGCATCTTTTGACACTGGAGCAACTTAAATCTGTCGATTGGTAAGTGTTTGTTTCGCATTAAATGTGGGTGGAAGGAAACGTAATATAGTTGCAAATGCATCTGCAGGTTATCCATACATCTCTGTGCCATGTCTGCTTTAGCACCGCCGGTAAATAGCATGTTAGCATCGATTAGCATAGCATGTTAGCATCGATTAGCTGGCAGTCAAAATCAACAAAACTCACCTTTTTGATTTCGTTGACTATCGTTGCAAATGCATCTGCAGGTTATCCATACATCTCTGTGCCATGTCTGTCTTAGCATCGCCGGTCAAATGTGGAGACACTCTGGTACATTCAATGGGGGTCTGGCGGCAGACACTTTGGCATCTTGGGGCCAGTGGTGCAACTTGAATCCCTCCCTGTTAGTGTTGTTACACCCTCCGACAACACACCGTCGAGGCATGATGTCTCCAAGGTTCCAAAAAATAGTCGAAAAAATGGAAAATAACAGAGCTGAGACCCGGTGTTTGTAATGTGTTGAAAATGAAAATGGTGGGTGTGTTACCTCGGCGACGTCACATTCTGACGTCATCGCCTCCAGCGCGATAAACAGAAAGGCGTTTTAAATCGCCAAAATTCACCCATTTAGAGTTCGGAAATCGGTTAAAAAAATATATGGTCTTTTTTCTGCAGCATCAAGGTATATATTGACACTTACATAGGTCTGCTGATAATGTTCCCCTTTAATCTTGGAAATAAAACTTGGTTGTACATGTGTATGACTACTTTCAACAATATTGTGTTATGATAGTCACGATATTACATTTTCATAAAGTTGCGTCCTTACCTAGAAAGTAAGTTTAATACAATATATATACTGCGATGAGGAGGCGACTTGTCCAGGGTGTACACCGCTTTCCGCCCGATTGTAGCTGAGATAGGCTCCAGCGATTCCAAAGGGAATAAGCGGTAGAAAATGGATGGATGGACAATATTTACTGGTAGGGGTTCCCCACTCTCTCTCGCACACATTATTTTGAGGGGCTGTCCTTGGAAAAGTTTGTAAGACCCCTGCTTTAAGGATTGATCATCAACATGCTTGCCTGTGCTTCAAGGCCAGAGACCCGTCTGTCCACGCAGCTATTCTCGCTCATCTGAACCAGAAGTACGGCTCTGGCTCCTCGCCCGATGCTTCTGCTCTGGATAAGAGCAAACAGGTGAGAGCGAGTTTAGGCATTTTTAAAGTACCGCTTCCATTTTATCCACAATCCTCCCCACGTTTGTCACAGGATTTGACGGACGCCAAGGACAAAGACGTACCCAAGCCAACCACTGACCTCTCAGAAGACTTGTTCAAAGTTCACGATTTTGATGTGAAGATAGACCTCCAAGTTCCCAATTCAGGTGAGCTGATCCTCGTTGTTGGTCTTCTGCTGTCGGCAAATGGAGGCAGCGTTAGATCTGTCATATAGTACAGGGTTTCCCCTACATTTAATTGATCGTGGCAATAGAAAATGAAAGTTGTCACGACCTAAAAATAGTTATTTTGCCTGAAAACAATGTAATATAAAAAATTAATATATATAAATAAAAAAGGCTGGCTTCTGCTGGAGAGACCTGTGTAGGCTAGCTTTAGCGCCCCCATTTCTCCGTGTGTGCTGAGACAAACAATATATCGCCCCTTACTTTGAGGCAGAGGTACTTGGTGCCTCATGGCCTGCCTTTTCCCCGTGGCACCAAGCACGCGCCCCTCTCACGCACGCGCTCAATAGACTTTGTGTGTAGCCGTAGAGGCACCGCCTATGTCTGCCTCACTTCTGGTCTGCTGCGTTATTTTGATCAGGAAACACAGAATTTCCCCAATTATGACCATGAAAATTATTTAGATATACAGGAACCACACCACAATCACAGAGAAAGCATCGACCAAAAGAGGAATATTCAAACTTATTTTATTACTTCTCATAATAAAGCCTTCTACCCCTCCTGGTGGCAAGGTGAGGCACTGCCTCACCTTGCCTCCCCTGACTGCATGTCACTGATATGTCTTTCTCAGCAACAGAAGTAAAGGCTCTCCAAACATGAGAACAGTCTACAAAAACAATCATTCTAATAATAACAATAATAATAATAATAAAGTCACTTAAGGGTTGGAGAAGTCTCTAGACCAGGGGTCACCAACCGTTTTGAAACCAAAAGCTACTTCTTGGGTACTGATTAATGCGAAGGGCTACCAGTTTGATACACACTTAAATAAATTGCCAGAAATAGCCAATTCGCCCAATTTACCTCTAATAAATAAATCTACATATATATATATATATATATATATATATATATGTATATGTATATATATATATATATATATGTATATGTATATATATATATATGTATGTAAAATGGGTATTTCTGTCTGTCATTCCGTCGTACATTTTTTTTCTTTTTATGGAAGTTTTTTTGTAGAGAATAAATGATGAAAAAAACACTTAATAGAACGGTTTAAAAGAGGAGAAAACAGGAAAAAAATTAAAATTAAATTTTGAAACATAGTTTATCTTCAATTTCGACTCTTTAAAATTCAAAATTCAACCGAAAAAAAAGAAGAGAAAAACTAGCTACTTCGAATCTTTTTGAAAAAATAAAAACAATTATTATGGAACATTATTATTAATTTTTCCTGATTAAGATTAATTTTAGAATTTTGATGACATGTTTTAAATAGGTTAAAATCCAATCTGCACTTTGTTAGAATATATAACAAATTGGACCAAGCTATATTTCTAACAAAGACAAATCATTATTTCTTATAAATTTTCCAGAATTTTTTTTTTTTTAAAGAAATTCAAGACTTTCAAATAAGATTTAAATTTGATTCTAAAGATTTTATAGATCTGCCAGAATAATTTTTTAGAATTTTAATCATAAGTTTGACAAAATATTTCTCAAATATTCTTTGTCCAAAAAACAGAAGCTAAAAGGAAGAATTAAATTAAAATGTATTTATTATTCTTTACAATAAAAAAAATAATTTACTTGAACATTGATTTAAATTGTCAGGAAAGAAAAGGAAGGAAATTAAAAGGTAAAAAGGTATATGTGTTTAAAAATCCTAAAATAATTTTTAAGCTTGTAGTTTTTCTCTAAAATGGTCTTTCTGAAAGTTATAAGAAGCAAAGTAAAAAAATTTAATAATTTTATTTAAACAAGTGAAGACCAAGTCTTTAAAATATTTTCTTGGATTTTCAAATTCTATTTGAGTTTTGTCCCTCTTAAAATTAAAAATGTCGAGCAAAGCGAGACCAGCTTGCTAGTAAATAAATACAATTTAAAAAATAGAGGCAGCTCACTGGTAAGTGCTGCTATTTGAGCTATTTTTAGAACAGGCCAGCGGGCGACTCATCTGGTCCTTACGGGCGACCTGGTGCCAGGTGGGCACCGTGTTGGTGACCCCTGATTTAGAAACTTGAAAAGTTCCAATTAAAAATACATTGTAGAATAAGCAGCAACAATTAAAAATCGAGCAATACAATATAATATAAGATGTCATATAGGCCACGCCCCCATCGCCACAGATATGGCAATCTGGGGGGGAACCCTGCAGCAACTACCAATGCTTTGACATTTGCCACCCTGTGCAGAAGCCAAGTCTCTGTCCGTCAGTTCCAACGCTCTGCCGGTGAAAGACGGCGCCCCCCGCAGGTCTCTTAACCTGGAGGACTACAAGAAGAGGAGGGGCCTCATCTGACCACAACACCTTGGAAGAAAACCACACTGCATGAGGAGGAACAGGCTGTGAAAGAACGTGTGTGTGTGTGTGCGTGCGTGTGTGTGTGTGTGTGCGCGTGTGTGTGTGTGTGTGCG
The DNA here is from genome assembly GCF_033978795.1 of Nerophis ophidion. Taxonomy (NCBI): domain Eukaryota; kingdom Metazoa; phylum Chordata; class Actinopteri; order Syngnathiformes; family Syngnathidae; genus Nerophis; species Nerophis ophidion. The sequence continues at coordinate 2,536,401 of NC_084613.1, forward strand.
CGTGTGTGTGTGTGTGTGTGTGTGACAATACAACGGACTTTTTATCTGAACAGAGGACATACTGATCAAGCATCACTTTTCTCAAAGGAAACACAATATTTGTCTTTTTTTCAGCATTTTTTTTTTTAAATGTAACTCTTCCTTCTGCAGTCTTTTTTTTTTTTTTTTGATTGGATTCCGCACTGATGGAATATGGCCCTGAACAAGAATGCTATGCTACATTGTTAATGTATTGTTACTGGACACGTCATGGCTTTGACCAGCGGGGAATATTCATTTAAATCTACTCACCCCAGTCCTCCTGACTTTCCTTTCTGCAAACCCAGCTCTAATGTCCCAAGAGACCTCAACTGAATAAATGACATGTACTTGGAATAGAATGTTTGGTACATATCACGGTTGCCTGTCTATTAATAAGGTTTTGAAACGGGCAGATTGCAGAAGAAAGGTGATTTCCCTTTTTCAATGGATGTTGCTTCATTCCTATTGTGTATTTCTCCTTTTAGGTTGTTAAGGATAAAAAACACCCATGTCCTTAAAAACCCAGAGCAGATTCTATTTGTTATTGTCAATAGTCAGTTCCTGTATTGATGTGGCATGCCATGTAAATAAACATTTTGGAGTGAGTGCAGGAAAAAAATAAAAAGGCACTGTTTCATATATTTTGCTGTCTGCATTTGATATACATTACACCCCTCAATGGATGTTATATAAAGGATTCATTATTTTTTATTTTTTAAACTTCGTAAAAATAATGCTGTGATTACAGTAAAAACTTGAATTTTCATCTTGACTTTAAACGACTAATTGTCAGCTCAAATTTTGATCAGGCACATTTGTGGCCACACTTAAGGGGTCCTCGCAGGCTGGTATTGTCATAGACATGTTTTAAGGGTACGACGAGACGTGGGGCCGCCATCTTGGAGTGGTGATCCGCTCCACTCAGTGCAATTCATTTAACAGGAGCAATGAACTGTCATTCATCTTATCTCACTGAATACCACTCATTTTCACCCCCTTTTTTTGTCATACGTGTAGATATGATAAAGGACACATGTTTTATTATTCATAGTTTGCTTAACAGTAATAGAATATTCTGATATGCTATAAGTGACCAGATGTCCCAGATCAAAACCGGGAATATAATCCCAGAGAAGGGTCAGCTATTTTTAAATTGAAGAAACAATATGATTAATTTATATATACATGCTTATATCCTACATAAACAATTTATGAATACATTAAATATATATTTTATAGACTGTATCTCTTGCTGCAGTAGAGTTTATTCCATATTTGCCAACCTTGAGACCTCCGATTTCTGGAGGTGGGGGGCGTGGTTAAAAGGGGAGGAGTATATTTACAGCTAGAATTCACCAAGTTAAGTATTTCATATATCCATCCATCCATTTTCTACCGCTTATTCCATTTGGAGTCGTGGGGGGCGCTGGTGCTTATATCAGCTACAATCGGGCGGAAGGCTGGGTACACCCTGGACAAGTCGCCACCTCATCGCAAGGCCAACACAGATAGACAGACAACATTCACACACTAGGGCCAATTTAGTGTTGCCAATCAACCTATTCCCAGGTGCATGTCTTTGGAGGTGGGAGGGGCCTATCCCCAGGTGCATGTCTTTGGAGGTGGGAGGGGCCTATCCCCAGGTGCATGTCTTTGGAGGTGGGAGGAAGCCGGAGTACCCAGAGGGAACCCACGCATTCCCGGGGAGGACATGCAAACTCCACACAGAAAGATCCCAAGCCTGGCAACTCAGGAACTTTGTATTGTGAGGCAGACGCACTAACCCTTTACCACCAGGAAGCCCCTATTTCATACTGTGTATATATATATACATATATATATATATATATATATATATATATATATATATATATATATATATATATATAAAGAAATACTTGACTTTCTGTGTTTATTTTTTTTACACATATACACACACATAACACTCACCTACTCATTGTTGAGTTAAGGGTTGAATTGTCCATCCTTGTTCTATTCTCAGTCACTGTTTTTCTAACAAGATACATCACAATCTCCAGTTTCTCTTTTCGAACATGTTGAAAAGAGAAACTGGAAATTGAAATAAACTCAAACTCAACTCAACTCAACTACCACTATTTCTTCCTGGAGGCTATCCAGTTCCAATCGCAGCTGCGGCTTGCTGATGACATAGTGCTGTATTTTACTACTTTATCCCTTTTTTTCAACCAAAAATGCTTTGCCCTGATTAGGGGGTACTTGAATTAAAAAAAATGTTCACAGGGGGTACATCACTGAAAACATGTTGAGAATCACTGCTTTAGGCTGCTGGCCGGCTCTTCATCACCACTTCAAGATGGCGGCCCAATTTCTCGCGTCACAGCAGCCGATGTTGTGTCTACTCCTAACATGTCTATGGCTATCATTTCCTGGTCCACGTATAGCGAAGACAGTTGCTATGTGGATTTAGAGTAATCTTAAGATGATATTTGTCCCATCTCTACTCAAACCTTCCACTCGCTTGTTCAGCACTTCCCCGTGAAAGATAGCGTGGTTCCCGGAGGAGGTTTTGGCGCGCAGGCGGTGATTTAAGAAGGTAAGACGCAGCAAGTGTTGTTAGCTTACCTGAGTGGGATTTAGCTGACAGGAAGTACACTATAAACCACACACTTCTCACACTTTTCTATATTAATACTCGGTTTGAGAGACCGGGAGGTTAATAAAGTGGTGTTTTGCGGCAATTACCCAGAAAACGTTTTGCCTCCACTAAACCACAGAGAACTGTGACGTGTCTTAATCATTTAGCATGCTAGCTTAGCTTAGCTCGTAGCCCCTATTGCAAACTCATTTTTATATAAAAAAAGCGCAATACCAACATACATGTGTCAATCAATCAATCAATGTTTATTTATATAGCCCTAAATCACCAGTGTCTCAAAGGGCTGCACAAATCATAACCACATCCTCGGTAGAGCCCACATAAGGGCAAGGAAAAACTCACCCCGGTGGGACGTCGGTGACAGTGACAATGATGACTATGAGAAACCTTGGAGAGGACCGCATATGTGGGCAACCGAAAGCAATGGACGTGGAGCGGGTCTAACATGATACTGTGAAAGTTCAATCCATAGTGGATCCAACAAAACCGTGAGAGTCCAATCCGAAGTGGAGCCAGCATGAGACCATCCCAAGTGGAGGCGGATCAACATTGCACAGATGTCCCCAACCGTTACACAGGCGAGCGGTCCATCCTGGGTCCCGACTCTGGACAGCCAGTACTTCATCCATGGTCATCGGACCGGACCCCCTCCACAAGGGAGAGTGGGACAGAGGAGAAAAAAAAAGAAACGGCAGATCAACTGGTCTAAAAAGGGGGTCTATTTAAAGGCTAGAGTACACAAATTAGTTTTAAGGTGAGACTTAAATGCTTCTACTGAGGTAGCATCTCGAACTGTTACCGGGAGGGCATTCCAGAGTACTGGAGCACGAATGGAAAACGCTCTATAGCCCGCAGACATTGTTTGGGCTCTGGGAATCACTAATAAGTAGTAAAACCTTAAAGTCACATCTTAAGTGCACAGGAAGCCAGTGCAGGTGAGCCAGTATAGGTATATATGTATGTATATATGTATATAAAGGTATATACAGTATAGGTATATATGTATGTATATATGTATGTAAAGTATATACAGTATAGGTATATATGTATGTATATATGTATATAAAGGTATATACAGTATAGGTATATATGTATGTATATATGTATATAAAGGTATATACAGTATAGGTATATATGTATGTATATAAAGGTATATACAGTATAGGTATATATGTATATAAAGGTATATACAGTATAGGTATATATGTATGTATATATGTATATAAAGGTATATACAGTATAGGTATATATGTATATAAAGGTATATACAGTATAGGTATATATGTATGTATATATGTATATAAAGGTATATACAGTACAGGCGTAATGTGATCAAACTTTCTTGTTCTTGTCAAAAGTCTAGCAGCCGCATTTTGTACCAACTGTAATCTTTTAATGCTAGACATGATGTGTAATACATGTATGTGTGTGTATATATATATATATATAGATACCGGCCCCCCAGACACATTTTTTTCTCTAAATTTGTCCCCCCGGAGTCAAAAAATTGCCCAGGCCAGACTTAGGTGATCTTTCATCGGCTTGTGTCCCGGTAGTGCCTTCTCTGTGGCTGTAATAAAGGTCCGCTGTGGCATCTTTTACAGTCTCATCTCAATTAAAGACTTGCCGCAGAACAAAGCACCCTTCACTGACAAGATCCTTGAAATGAGGTTGCCGCAAGCCGGAGGCTAACTTGCTGAAATGCTGCCTGTATAACTTGTCTGGCAACCCGGAGCGATACAGAAAGACTGTGAGAGTTTGCAGACATTTGAAGTGATCTCTAAGACAGGCTGACAAGGTAGAACAATTGTGGAGATGAACAAGTCAGAAGTGCCGCTCGCAGTCAAAGCTCTTCGAAATGTGTACAGGATGTAAACAGGATGTGACGTAGGGGCCCCCACCTTTCAAACTGATGGCTTCAAGCAGCGTGCAAAGGCAGGGTTGGTACGAGGAGACATGGTTTGCACACAGCGGTGTATTTGGCACGATGTGAACATTCGTGAACTAGAGATGTCCAATAATATCGGACCGCCGATATTATCGGCCTATTAATGCTTTTAAATCTAATATTGGAAATTATCGGTATCGGTTTCAAAAGGTAAAATGTATTACTTTTTAAAACGCCGCTGTGTACACGGACGTAGGGAGAAGTACAGAGCGCCAATAAATCTTAAAGGCACTGCCTTTGCATGCCGGCCTAGTCACATAATACCTACGGCTTTTCACACACACAAGTGAATGCAACGCATACTTGGTCAACAGCCATACAGGTCACACTGAGGGTGGCCGTATAAACAATGACAACACTGTTACAAATATGCACCACACTGTGAACCCACACCAAACAAGAATGATAAACACATTTCGCACTGTAACACAACATCAACACAACATAACAAATACCCAGAACCCCTTGCAGCACTAACTCTTCCGGGACGCTACAATATACACCCACCCCCAACCCGCCGATCTCAACCTACTCATGCTCTCTCAGGGAGAGCATGTCCCAAATTCCAAGCTGCTGTTTTGAGGCATGTTAAGAAAAAAAGCACTTTGTGACTTCAATAATAAATATGGCAGTGCCATGTCGGCATTTTTTTTCCATAACTTGAGTTGATTTATTTTAGAAAACCTTCTTACATTGTTTAATGCATCCAGCGGGGCATCACAACAAAATTAAGCATAATAATGTGTTCATTCCACCACTGTATCGGTTGATATCGGTATCGATAATTAAGAGTTGGACAATATCGGACATCTTTACTTGCAACTTTTGAAAACAGTGAATTGTAATCAGAAACAGTTTAATTAATTCCCATCACATTTATTAAATTATGGAAATGTGTGCCATTATCGGACATCTCTATCTTAAACCGAAAATGACGCAAATAGTCGTTTTAAATCGACGTTTCACTGCATTGTTCTAACTCATCTTTTATGTAACAGTAAATGAAGTGTATTTTTGTACAAACCCCGTTTCCATTAGTTGGGAAATTGTGTTAGATGTAAATATAAACAGAATACAATGATTTGCAAATCCTTTTCAAGCCATATTCAGTTGAATATGCTACAAAGACAACATATTTGATGTTCAAACTCATAAACATTTTTGTTTTTGCAAATAATCCTTAACTTTAGAATTTGATGCCAGCAACACGTGACAAAGAAGTTGGGAAAGGTGGCAATAAATACTGATAAAGTTGAGGAATGCTCATCAAACACTTATTTGGAACATCCCACAGGTGTGCAGGCTAATTGGGAACAGGTGGGTGCCATGATTGGGTATAAAAGCAGCTTCCGTGAAATTCTAAGTCTTTCACAAACAAGGATGGGGCGAAATCACCACTTTGTAAGCAAATTGTCGAACAGTTTTAGAACAACATTTCTCAATGAGCTATTGCAAGGAATTTAGGGATTTTACCATCCACGGTCCGTAAAATCATCGAAATGTTCAGAGAATCTGGAGAAATCACTGCACGTTAGCGATGATATTACAGACCTTTGATCCCTCAAGCGGTACTGCATCAAAAACCGACATCAGTGTGTAAAGGATATCACCACATGGGCTCAGGAAAACTTCATAAAACCACTGTCAGTAACTACAGTTGGTCGCTACATCTGTAAGTGCAAGTTAAAACTACAATGCAAAGCAAAACCCATTTATCAACAACACCCAGAAACACCGCCGGCTTCGCTGGGCCCGAGCTCATCTAAGATGGACTGATGCAAAGTGGAAAAGTGTTCTGTGGTCGGACCAGTCAGCTTTTCAAATTATATTTGGAAACTGTGGAGGCGGTGTCCTGCAGAACAAAGAGGAAAATAACCATCCGGATTGTTATAGGCGCAAAGTTGAAAAGCCAGCATGTGTGATGGTATGGGGGTGTATTAGTGCCCAAGGCATGGGTAACTTACACATCTGTGAAGGCACCATTAATGCTAAAAGGTACATACAGGTTTTGGAGCAACATATGTTGTCATCCAAGCAACCTTATCATGGACGCCCCTGCTTATTTCAGCAAGACAATGCCAAGCCACGTGTTACAACAGCGTGATTTCGTAAAAAGAGTGAGGGTACTTTCCTGGCCCGCCTGCAGTCCAGACCTGTCTCCCATGGAAAATGTGTGGCGCATTATGATTAGATTAGATTAGATAGTACTTTATTTATTCCGTCAGGAGAGTTCCTTCAGGAAAATTAAAATTTTCAGCACAATCCCATTCAAGTTTAGACAAACATTACAGGGAGACAGAACAGGATCGGTGACAGATCTGACGGCTTCCAGCGCCCCTTACAAAAAGCGGAAAATACGACAGCGGAGACCCCGGACTGTTGAAGGACTGAAGCTCTACATAAAACAAGAATGGGAAAGAATTCCACTTTCAAAGCTTCAACAATTAGTTTCCTCAGTTCCCAAACGTTTATTGAGTGTTGTTAAAAGAAAATGTGATGTAACACAGTGGTGAACATGCCCTTTCCCAACTACTTTGGCACGTGTTGCAGCCATGAAATTCTAAGTCAATTATTATTTGCAAAAAAAAATAAAGTTTATGAGTTTGAACATCAAATATCTTATCTTTGTAGTGCATTCACCTGAATATGGGTTGAAAATTATTTTCAAATCATTGTATTCTGTTTATATTTACATCTAACACAATTTCCCAACTCATATGGAAACTGGGTTTGTAGTTATTTATCCATATTTTCTGCACAAACTTTAGTCTGTTATTTTTGAGTTGAAATCATCCTCACGTTGCGCAATTTTCTCCTTTTCTTTCTATTAGAGTGCAACATGTCTTGGTTGGCCGAGTTTGCCGGCAGAGCGGAAGACTTCCTGAATAAAGTGGACCAGGGAGCTGCGACGGCCTTGAGCACAAGTGAGGCAAGAACATCCCCCCTCACTTCATTCTATGAAGGAGACGCAGCAGTCCAGTCCGAGTACAAAACTGAAGGCTTTAATAAGAGCAGTGGTGCTTCTCAGCATGCATCAAGCTACATCTCTTCAGCAGCAGGCCACATAAAGACATCCAGTTCTGCTTCGGTCAGCAGGTCCAGCACCCTCCCTGGCAAGGAGGCCTCCAGTGGCACGTCAAACCCCGCCAAGGCTGCCTCCTCCTCCGGCTTCGTCAGGCGCAAGAAGAGCCAGCTTGACGTGGATGACGATATGCTCTTTGACTTTCTAAACAGCTCAGAGCTGCCAGTCGGCGGCAGGCGAGACTCCAGCAGGGATGCGGTCAAAGCGGCGGCACCCAGCCAGGTCGCGGAGGCTAAAAACCTGACTCCTCCTCCCCTCGCCGTCCCCTCTCTCCCGTCAACGCCCCCCTCCACCAGAGGAGTGTCCCGGGCCTCCAGCATCAGCTCGCTGTCTGCTCACAGCATGAAAGCATCAGAAGAGTGCTCTGCTAAAGAACAGAGCCAAGGTAAAGTGTGTGTTGTAACTTATGGGTTACGTAGTTCATGTGTCATGATCAGTCATCATTTGCAGACTTGATTTACTGTATTTCCTTGAATTGCCGCCGGCGCGCTAATTAATTTAAAACAGCTTCTCACTCCGGCGTTTACCAAAGGCATGCGGTAAATCTAGGCCTGCGCTTATAAATTTGAGTGTGATGTAAGGATACCATCATGAAAAGCCCATTTAATAAAAAAAAACTTTATTATGGTCTTACCTTTACTTATAAATGAAGTCCATGTGCAGCTCCTTCTGATCAAAAGCATCGATAACTTGTTTATAGAAGTCTTCCTTATCTTTCTTCAGTTTTAAAAGTCTCTCTGTCTCCATGGAGATCTTCCTTTATTACCTCCTGCTTCGATTTAAAGTCCAGTTTAGAAAAGTGTTTTATTTTAGATATGTAATCCTCCATGTTAAAAGTGCAAGCGAGAGGAAAAACTAAAGGATCGCTGCTCACTCTTGCTGCTTGTTGTCACTTCTTCTGCAGCCGAGTAGTCGCAAGAAGGATCACTAGCGCCCTCTACCACCAGGAGGCGGGAGTCATTTAATGACTCATATTTGACACACGCAGCTACGGTATATTAATAAAACATAGCTGCTTACTGTTCTTTTTAGCATATTCAATAGCTTGGACCTTAAATCCTACTGAATAGCTCTTAATCTTCTTCCCTTTATGCGATTTCAAATGATTGAAATCAGCCTCCTCCATTTTGAAAATGATGACAGGTGAAGTGTCACTCGTGATGTGACGAGTTTGACCCGGCGGAAATTCTAAGTATATGCTAATTATTTGGCAAAACGAGTTTGACCCGGCGGAAATTCTAGACATGCGCAATAAAAATTATATTTTGCGAAACGAGTTTGACCCGGCGTTAATCCTGAGCCGGCGATAATGCTAAGCATGCTCTAATTAATTAGCGAAACGAATTTGACCCGGCAGTAATTCTAGGCAGGCGCATACTATATACCCGGCGGCAATTCTAGGAAATACAGTAATTGCTGATGAATGAATTTATTATCATTTACACTTAAAAGGGAATTGATTTCATTTATGCATGTATTTGATATTGATTGTTTTAGAAACACTGACACCGAATTGAGTTGTTTTCTGCTTCATAGCCTAACAAAGGGTTAACTAAGATACGGCACGTTCCACAATTCATTGCGGCAAACCGGATGTTAAAAAAGACCAGTATCAGGTGCATTGTGGTTGTTGAGATTGAGCATTCCGAGCCTGCGGGTGAATGAATGAACGACAGATAACAGGCTAAAAGGAGCGTTTGTATGCCCAGTTTTTTCTTATATAAAGTACAACTTTATTTACACATTTCCGACGTCCTGTCCAATACTTTGATCTAGGCCTGGGCGATATATCGATATAAACGATATATCGCGGGTTTGTCTCTGTGCGATATAGAAAATGACTATATCGTAATATTCGAGTATACGTTCTCACGCAGTTGCTTTTAGCTGCGGGCATTACACTACAGGTGTTTGTCACTCATTCTCGTCACTCCTTCTCACAGAGACGTAAAACAAGCCCGCCTTCTTACATACGTCACAGACGTATGTAGCGTCATACACTCTCGCCGAGCAGAGAGGTAGCAGCATGGCTAACGTTAGCTGAGTCAGGTGGCGCAAGCAGAACGGAGCAGGGGGAGTTGAGTGACATTACAAGAGAGAGAAGGTGCGAAACTGATCACAAATGGAGGAAGAAGAATAAATGCCCCAAAAAACAGCAGGGGGTCCATCATCTGGCGGTGGTTTGGCTTCAAGCGGGAAGATATTCAGCAGACAACAGCAATATGCAAAGTATGCAGCAGAAGTGTTGCTACAAAAGGTAGCAGCACTACTAATTTGTTCTTTCATTTAAAAAGTCAACCGCGAGAGAATGAAGAGTATTTAATAAATACAGTTTTGGTCAATTGACTTAGTTGTGATTTCCCTCTCTGCATGTAAGTTTAAAAGTAGCATATATTAATGCAGCATGAAGAAGAATGTTTGAATGTAGACACATAGAATCATCATACTGCTGTCATTATATGCATCAAGTGTTCACTCAAGGCTAAGGAAAAATATCGAGATATATATCGCGATATTAATAAAAGCCAATATCGCCCAGCCCTACTTTGAGCGTAGTTCATCTACAATGTAATCCTCTCTCGCTTTGTTGTAACACTCATTTTCAAGCATTTATGTTGAGGATTATCACTTGCAAAGTGGTATAAAACATGGATGCATGAATTAACACGAGAAAGATACCATCAGGTGAAAATCTTAATGCTTCAACGTGGATTAGGTTTCGTACAAGAGCTCAAAACTATCTAATAACCTTTTGGAATTGCTTTAACGATAGGTTTATCTTTGTGGGTGCAGTGGGGGCTACATTATACACCCCGCTACCACCAAACCCCGCCCACCTCAACCGACGCACGGAGGCGGGGGGAGGGGGGGATGGTTGGTGGTAGCAGGGGTGTATAATGATGTAGCCCAGAAGAGTTAGGGATGCATGGGATTCTGGGTATTTGTTCTGTTGTGTTTATGTTGTGTTACAATGCGGCTGTTCTTCCAAAATGTGTTTGTCATTCTTGTTTGGTGTGGGTTCACAGTGTGCCGCATATTAGTAAGAGTGTTAAAGTTGTTTGTATCACAACCCTCAGTGTAACCTGTATGGCTGTTGAACAAGTATGCCTTTGCAGTCGCTTGAGCGTTGAATTAGCAGCCGCACACTAGATGTGGCCGGCCGGCACTCAGATAGCAGAGTATTAAAGCTGACGCTCGACTTGGTCCAGAGAACGTTTAAGGCATTGCCTTCCCGGCACGCCCTCAATATTGTTGTCTGGGTTAAAATCTGAGAATGTTATCCTGGGGAGATTTCTGGGAGAGGCACTGAAATCCCGAAAACCTCCCGGAAAAATGGGGGTGTCGGCAAGTATGCAGCTGAGCCACATCAGAGTGATCCAAGAGCCACGGGTTGCCGACCCCTGATCTAGATATAATGGATAGAAACCAATATACACAAGCTATGATCTAAACATGCAAACTAGGGATGATTACCCAATCCGGTACTTTTGTGGCACGACCGAATCCCACCCAACTCTTCGCACCATGGCACTTGGCAATCACACCAGCAGCACTGAGAGCGAAGTTAACCAAGCTATGTCTGGGTAATGTTACAATTTTCAATGGCAACAAAAAAAAAACGCTCCAACATAACTAAAAAGAGATGTTATTGTCAAAAACAATCGATATTTATTAATACACAAAAGTACCTGGAGAAAATGTGTACCGGGTATCAATTGTCAAGTACCGGGAATTGGTACTGTTTCGGTTGAAATATGAACGGTACCCATCCCTATTGCAACTATATCTAAATTACACTACATAAATAGTTCTACAAAACTAATGTATGCATTATTATCTTTGAACATATAAATGGGTAGGAATTAGTGTAATTATATGTATTTTATTTGTATATATGTGGCTTAATTTGCATGTAAAAATTGAATTTGTGTCTAAAACTTTCTAAGATCTTTAAGAGACTACTCAAGAAAGAAAAATATAAACCCAACGGACTTTAAACTATGAAAATATGAAAAATCTCCTTTGTGTGTGTACATATCCTTCCCCATCGTAGACAGTCCGGACTCCCCTGAGCCCTGCGACACAAGGGTGGCTTCCCCTCAGGAGTCCGGTCCCCCCGAGGAGCCTCATGGCCAGGTTCTGTCCAGCCTGCGTCTGGAGAACCAACTCCTGCGCAGTGAGGTGTCCTCGCTCAACCAGGAGATGGCCTCGGTCATCCAGAGATCCAAAGACCTGCAAGACGGTAAGGTGGGGTGAGGCCCCGATTATGCCAAACCAACTTCTTTTTTTTTTAACCTTTTCATAACTGCCTAAGTCCAACAAATGTGAAATCGAACCCTGGAGACATGACAGAGATATTTATTGAACAATCTTAGCTTCCTTGGTACTTCCGGGCAATGGTAATTTGCCCCATCGGTGACGTCAGTGGATTATCCTTTGATGCAGGGCTTTACAGCGCCAGCATTTTAGTCTCATTTACGACTAAAAACAGGTTGTGCGAGTATTTAAAAGAAAAACTAGCACATGTGCCTATACAGATTTTAACCCTTTAATTATTAATTTGCTCCTAAAATAAATCCATCCAAATTTGATCAAACAGAAGTAACATGTTTGCCCATCTGTATAGCATGTTTGAAAAAAACTGAAACCATACCCAAATGGAAATGTGATTGACGCGGTTGTGTCACTGATCACACTGAGAGCTGTGTGCTCCTCGTTCACACACTCAGTCTTCCAACACGGAAGAAAAAAGATTTTACCTGGTGGAACTGCTAATTATTATTTTATTATTATTATTACTATTATTTTCATATATTTTTCTCGTCCTGTCCAGCTTCTCAGGCAAATCATATAGTTGATGTAGATGCCCGTATAGGCTGTACAAATGTACTTTACAAAAGAGAAGTGTAGGATACTTCTCTTGTTGCCTTATTTGTATTTGACTTTATTAAATGTATTGATATTATAATTTAATGCAGCCGGTCCGGAGCAGGACGGCATAGAAAGAGACAGAGGGGGAAATATTGGGGGCAGGAGGGAGATAAGACAGAGAGACAAAAACAACAGCAAACGCAACGATAACAACAACAACAATAGAGCAACATCAGCAAATACGTTATGTACAAATATGATGGTAAAAGTAAATTATGGAAATGTGTGCAAAAGTGTAACATGAGCGCCCAAGAATAAAGGCGCTGGTTGGATCTCTCGGTGGGGTGGCTCGCTGCAGTCAGGCAAATTTTAGAACTGTCTGCATTACTTTATTTACAATAAATACATCTATTATCGATTATTGACATTTTTACTAATCGATTTTACAAACGTCCATGTCTGAATATTGATGTATCTAAAAATGTATTATTCCCCCCCCCCTCCTTAGCAGTACTGCTGCATGATGCTTATGTGTTTCACTAAAGCTTAATCAGTTTAGCGCACAGCTTTTAAAACTTGTTGCTTATCCTCCCTATATTTAGGTTAATAAAATGCAAGGTTCTAAATCATCCTACTCAGTGGTTAGAGTGTCCGCTCTGAGATGGCTAATGTTGTGTGTGAACCAGATGTTCCTCCAAGGGAATTTAAGTTACTGGTCAATCCAAAATTATTTAGGTTGACACGAAACTGAGTTTAAATGATCACCCAGAACAGAATAGGTATTTTGCAATTTATTCCAAAGCTCTGGAGAGACCAACCTAAAAACAACACATTCAAATCGCGTCACCAAGTTGATCTGAAAACATTATTTAAGCGTTGTGTTCTTTAATATGTCCCTCGCCCCCACCCTCCAGAACGAATGCACATGTCTATTGTTCTTAACTGGAGACAGGATGAGATAGGAAAAGGAGCATCTCTCCTCCTTACATTCCTAAAGCCAAGGTGAACTTGCAGTGTACCATGGACATGAGATGGAGGAAAAAATAGAAAGAGTACAAATAGAAACCACTAGCTATTTCAAATATGACTATAGAAAGAAATAACTCTTAAATATGGATATATGTAGATCTCTATCTTCGTCAGTAGGTTGTGAGTTCAAACCCCGGTCGAGTCATACCAAAGACTAAAAAAAAATGGGACCAATTTCCTCTCTGCTTGGCACTAAGCATCAAGGGTTGGAATTATAAATGATAAATGATAAATGTGTTGTACTTGTATAGCGCTTTTCTACCTTCAAGGTACTTAAAGCGCTTTGACACAACTTCCACATTCACACACACATTCACACACTGATGGAAGGAGCTGCCATGCAAGGCGCCAACCAGCACCCATCAGGAGCAAGGGTGAAGTGTCTTGCTCAGGACACAACGGACGTGACGAGGTTGGTGCTAGGTGGGATTTTAACCAGGGACCCTCGGGTTGCGCACGGCCACTCTCCCACTGCGCCAATTGGGGGTAAAATCACCAAAAATGATTCCCGGGCGCGGCACCGCTGCTGCTCACTGCTCCCCTCACTTCCCAGGGGGTGATCAAGGGGATGGGTCAAATGCAGAGGACACATTTCACTTCACCTGGTGTGTGTTTGACAGTCATTGCTACTTTAACTTTATTTTTTTGTCCCAAAGTAATTGTCGTCTCTCACGAAGTATGCTATGAGTAGTAGTAGTGGTGTTGTTGTTGAAGGAAACTATGGCTTCCCTACACACATCACGGCTCACGATGAATCAGGAACATATGATAATTGCTCCAATATTGGGGCAACTTCTTTTTTATGCTTTAAATGTTGAAAAAAAAAATCATATGTCACCCGTGATGACTAAAGTTGTATTTCCTCTCCTCCAGACCTGAACATCGCCCGGCTACGTGCCGACAAATGGAACTCGGAGCATGCTCAGGGCGACCGCGTGCTGCGAGGACTGCGCTCGCAAGTGGACGACCTGAATGAAGCGCTCGCCGCCAAAGACGGTCAACTAGCGGTCCTCAAAGTCCGACTGGACGAGGCGGATCAGCTGCTAAAGAGCCGCAGCGACGCCCTGGACGAAGCACAGAAGGAGAAGTCAAGGTATGATCTCTGTATGATCTTTTTACTCACACTTGTACACAAATAGTGGGGCAGGAACTCCCCAGTTGGGTGTCAGTGGGCACATGAGTTAGGACTGGACTGGGAATATTTGACGCTGCTCGGCGCCAATCAGTGCGCTCACGCGAGCCAAAGTACAACAGGATCATCTCAGTGCCAGTATACTGTATGTTCAAAGACCTGTTTGGAACACTGCTGTGATACTTTTTTAGGATTTTGGAGAACCACACGGAAGGGAGCAGCATGCATTCTCTAGCTATCCAGAGCATGCAGGACCGGCTGCGAGAAGCTGAGCAGAGCAACAGGAGGGAAGAGGAGAGCTTTCGGCAAATGCAGGTGGCGCCACAAATAAATCATTCAATTGTAATCACTGGTTTTTACAGAAAAGTCTTTGTTTTGACAAGGGATGTGCCGCCTATTGACCACCAGTCAGTATCTGCCTAGTTTCATGAAAAAGTAGATGAACCCCATTGCAGATGATTGCCTTTTTTGATGCCAGTCACAAACACTGATCCCCTCTGGCTGGCACTCTATTTCATTTTAGTCCCTCGGCTCAGCACAGTCTACCACAGGGGTCGGGAACCTTTTTGGCTGAGAGAGCCATGGAAGCCAAATATTTTAAAATGTATTTCCGTCAGAGCCATATAATAATTTTTTAACACTGAATACAAATAAATGTGTGCATTTTTATGTAAAACCAACATTAGGGTACAACACGTCTGTTATTCTTTTTAATAACATTTTTATTCTGAAGCTAACTAATAATGAATAAAATACTTTTGTATTTTTGACTTTTTGACAATTGTATGTAATAAAAGATATTAAGAAACTAGGTTAAATAGAGTGTTGATATAGTTTACTGTCAGTAGCACTCACGGTAGATACTTTGAAAAAATTAACATGCAATACATGTGACCAGTATCAGTATTGGCTGATCTCAATCATGGATTATCAGTATCGGACTTGGCAGCACAAAACCCTGAACGGAACATTGTGACCAAGTTCCCGTCTGCACTCAAAACATTTCTGTAACTTGTTGTCATGCAAACATACCTATAGTTAGTAATGCAATATTGTTGGAAAAACTACTGCAACTAATCGAAAATCAACATGCGCTTCAGAGCGAGTATTCCAGCCGCCTGTCCCGGCTGGAGTCCGAGCGGCAGACCCTGGCAGAGTCCTTGACGGCAGCAGAGAAGCGAGCCACAGAGGAGAAGCTGCGTGTGGACAACCTTCATCAGCAGCTGAAGAGTGCCAAGACGGCGGCGGACACTGCCAAGCAAGAGTTACACGATTACAAGCACAAGGCCTCACGAATCTTGCAGGTAAGTCTCACTGACACCAGCATCAACACAACTCTACTACAATCCTACCTGTACTGTATATACACAACTCCTCTAGTGTATACAGCTACACTACTGTACACACAGCTTTTTCCAACTCCACTAATGCACTCTATATGTATTCATATTATTCATATATTATATATATGATATATGGTATACCGTATTTTTCGGACTACATGTCGCTGTTTTTTTCATAGTTTGGCCGGGGGTGCGACTTATACTCAGGAGCGACTTATGTGTGAAATTATTAACACATTACCGTAAAATATCAAATAATATTATTTAGCTCATTCACGTAAGAGACTAGACGTATAAGATTTCATGGGATTTAGTGATTAGGAGTGAGAGATAGTTTGGTAAACATATAGCATGTTTTATATGTTATAGTTATTTGAATGACTCTTACCATAATATGTTAGGTTAACATAGCAGGCACCTTCTCAGTTGGTTATTTATGCCTCATATAACCTACACTTATTCAGACTGTTGTTCACTATTCTTTATTTAGTTTAAATTGTCTTTCAAATGTCTATTCTTGGTGTTGGGTTTTATCAAATACATTTCCCCCAAAAATGCGACTTATACTCCAGTGCGATTTATATATGTTTCTTTCCTTCTTTATTATGCATTTTTGGCAGGTGCGACTTATACTCCGAAAAATACGGTATATTATTTATTATTATTATTATTGTCTATTGTGAGCAAACTGTGGTGCTGAATTTCCCCCAGGGATCCATAAAGTACTTTCTATTCTATTCTATTCTGTTCTATTCTATTCAGATACAACTCCACTAGTGTTTACTCTACTACTAGTGTATACCACTCCACTATTGTACTGTATATACAACTCTGCTAGAGTTGTATATATAATTATATATAATTAATTATTTAATGGACTTTTAAGGCTGCACTGCTGATGAGTGGGTCTATTCAGGTCTATTTTCATGCAAAAGGCGCACTGGATTTTTATTCTACATTTAAAAGACTTACACTATTAGTGTATACAACTTCACATGTATATACAACTACACTAATGTATACAATGACACTAATGTATGCAACTCCACTTCGAGTGTGTATGCAACTCCACTTCGAGTGTGTATGCAACTCCACTTTGAATGTGTATGCAACTCCACTTTGAGTGTGTATGCAACTCCACTTTGAGTGTGTATGCAACTCCACTTTGAGTGTGTATGCAACTCCACTACGTGTGTATGTACAACTCCACTACGTGTGTGTATGCAACTCCACTTTGAGTGTGTATGCAACTCCACTTCGAGTGTGTATGCAACTCCACTTTGAGTGTGTATGCAACTCCACTTCGAGTGTGTATGCAACTCCACTTCGAGTGTGTATGCAACTCCACTTTGAGTGTGTATGCAACTCCACTTTGAGTGTGTATGCAACTCCACTTTGAGTGTGTATGCAACTCCACTTCGAGTGTGTATGCAACTCCACTTTGAGTGTGTATGCAACTCCACTTTGAGTGTGTATGCAACTCCACTTCGAGTGTGTATGCAACTCCACTTTGAGTGTGTATGCAACTCCACTTTGAGTGTGTATGCAACTCCACTTTGAGTGTGTATGCAACTCCACTTTGAGTGTGTATGCAACTCCACTTTGAGTGTGTATGCAACTCCACTTTGAGTGTGTATGCAACTCCACTTTGAGTGTGTATGTACAACTCCACTACGAGTGTGTATGCAACTCCACTTCGAGTGTGTATACAACTCCACTACGAGTGTGTATGCAACTCCACTACGAGTGTGTATGCAACTCCACTACGAGTGTGTATGCAACTCCACTTCGAGTGTGTATGCAACTCCACTTCGAGTGTGTATGCAACTCCACTACGTGTGTATGTACAACTCCACTTCGAGTGTGTATGCAACTCCACTTCGAGTGTGTATGCAACTCCACTTCGAGTGTGTATGCAACTCCACTTCGAGTGTGTATGCAACTCCACTACGTGTGTATGTACAACTCCACTTCGAGTGTGTATGCAACTCCACTTCGAGTGTGTATGCAACTCCACTTCGAGTGTGTATGCAACTCCACTACGTGTGTATGTACAACTCCACTTCGAGTGTGTATGCAACTCCACTTCGAGTGTGTATGCAACTCCACTACGTGTGTATGTACAACTCCACTTCGAGTGTGTATGCAACTCCACTTCGAGTGTGTATGCAACTCCACTTCGAGTGTGTATGCAACTCCACTTCGAGTGTGTATGCAACTCCACTTCGAGTGTGTATGCAACTCCACTTCGAGTGTGTATGCAACTCCACTTCGAGTGTGTATGCAACTCCACTTTGAGTGTGTATGCAACTCCACTTCGAGTGTGTATGCAACTCCACTTCGAGTGTGTATGCAACTCCACTTCGAGTGTGTATGCAACTCCACTACGTGTGTATGTACAACTCCACTTCGAGTGTGTATACAACTCCACTACGAGTGTGTATGCAACTCCACTACGAGTGTGTATGCAACTCCACTACGAGTGTGTATGCAACTCCACTTCGAGTGTGTATGCAACTCCACTTCGAGTGTGTATGCAACTCCACTACGTGTGTATGTACAACTCCACTTCGAGTGTGTATGCAACTCCACTTCGAGTGTGTATGCAACTCCACTTCGAGTGTGTATGCAACTCCACTACGTGTGTATGTACAACTCCACTTCGAGTGTGTATGCAACTCCACTTCGAGTGTGTATGCAACTCCACTTCGAGTGTGTATGCAACTCCACTTCGAGTGTGTATGCAACTCCACTTCGAGTGTGTATGCAACTCCACTTCGAGTGTGTATGCAACTCCACTTCGAGTGTGTATGCAACTCCACTTTGAGTGTGTATGCAACTCCACTTTGAGTGTGTATGTACAACTCCACTTCGAGTGTGTATGCAACTCCACTTCGAGTGTGTATGCAACTCCACTTCGAGTGTGTATGCAACTCCACTTCGAGTGTGTATGCAACTCCACTTCGAGTGTGTATGCAACTCCACTTCGAGTGTGTATGCAACTCCACTTCGAGTGTGTATGCAACTCCACTTCGAGTGTGTATGCAACTCCACTTTGAGTGTGTATGCAACTCCACTACGTGTGTATGTACAACTCCACTACTAGCGTGTATGCAACTCCACTACTAGTGTTTATGCAACTCCACTACTAGTGTGTATGCAACTCCACCACGAGTGTGTATGCAACTCCACTTTGAGTGTATACACAACTCCACTACTAGTGTATACATAACTCCACTAGTCCACTACTTGTGTAGTGTATACACAACTGCACTATTAGAGTATATACAACTCTAGAAAAAGTGTATATACGAGGCCAGTACAGGTTTGTACACCTCCATATGTTCATTTATACCTCACAGTTGTACATACTTAGTGTATATGATGGAAATTGAAGCTGTGATGTCAATGTTTGATGAAGTCCAAAGAGAAGCTGATCAGCAGCCTGAAGGAGGGTTCGGGTCTGGACACTTTGGACGGCAGTGGGGCGGCGGCTGTAGAAATGGAGGAGCTTCGTCACGAGAAGGAGCTGCAGAGGGAGGAGATTCAAAAACTACAATGTCAAGTACACTCGCTGCGAACAGACCTACAGGTGACTGCAGTAGTCAACACAAAGACCATGATCATCAAAGACTTATTATTCAATTAGAATTTCCTTTGGGATCAATGCCGTATTCCTCTGTTTTGTCACTACTGCAAGGATCTGGAAAGTCAGTCGCTGGCAGAGACAGAAACATGGCGGGATCAGGCGGTGCAGCTGGAGGAGCAGCAGGCTTCACTCAACAGGATCAAACAGGAACTGGAAGCTGAAGTGGAGCGGCTCAAACAGGTGAGAAGCCATCTTCAGGGAATTTATGGGGAAGCAAATAGGACACAACTAAATAAATGTTTACTTACATGTGGCATTGGTTAATTGTATTGGAATTAAATACACAATAGTGTTAAAGGTCATGCATTTATTCATTGTCAAAAGTATTTTCAGTTATATTAATATTTAATTATTTTTTTAATAATGTAATTAGTTATTTTTATTTTATTAATTAATTATTTTACAATATAATTTAATGACTATTATGTATTTACAAAACATGTTTGTCAGTCCTTCATGAATATATTTTATCTTTCAAACTCACCAATCAGTCAGTGGGAGGGAAAACACAAAACTAGTCCAATGATTGATATTAAAATTAATTATTTAATGGACTTTTAAGGCTGCACTGCTGATGAGTGGGTCTATTCAGGTCTATTTTCATGCAAAAGGCGCACTGGATTTTTATTCTACATTTAAAAGACTTACTTGTGGTCTACATATAACATGTAATGGGGTTTCTTTTGTCAAAATGTTGCATAGATTATGCTTTAGAGACCATTTTAAGCTGCTTTATTAACGTCTCTTTTGTGGGTGGTCCTATTGACGTGCCTCCACTTCGACAGCGTCATCTCCCCATCATCTGTGTCGTACTGCTGGTTTTAGCGAGTCTTCTGACAGACATAAATTAGAACTTCACGCTACTTTGTATTAGAATTGGCAACAGCAGAGGATGCATGTACATGTATGAGCCAGTCTGCCCTAAAACAACAAGAGTATAGAGGACAAAGAAGAAGTTTATTGACTAAAGTGTCGGACTACAATGGCAAACCCGCGCAAAGCACTTTGGGTAAACCTTTACCATAAATGGATAATCCGCTGACTGCCATCTACTGAGAACACTTATCATTACATCATGGACTAAATAAAATTGCTTCGAGGTTGGTAAACACAACCGGAATTGATACGTACATTAGGCACACCGGGTTATAAGGTGCACTGTCCATTTAAAAAACACTGAAAATAAAAAAAAAATATGGAAGGATTTTAAGTGTGCCTTATAGTTTGAAAAATACAGTAAATAAATGAACACATTTAATAACACATGTATGTATTTAATTCTGATTATAATTAATGACACTTAAGTAATTATTTAAAGATGTATGAATGTGTTTAATTGTGTCCTTGATACAAATGTGCTCACAGTCATCTTGACCTGAAACGATCTCTGTGTCTGGATAGGAGCTGCAGTACGTGGAAGAACAGCAGCATCGGTCCAAAACTGCCCTGCAGAGCCGAGTTCAAGACAGAGAAGATGAAATACAGAAACTCAGGAATCAGGTTTGTTCTTCTTCATTGTCCATTCATTGCTCTTTGTGCGGCGTAGGCTCACACAGGGAAGCGGGAATGTATCCCAGCACATTAAGTGAAGTGAAGTGAATTATATTTATATAGCGCTTTTTCTCTAGTGACTCAAAGCGCTTTACATGTTTAAAACCCAATATCTAAGTTACATTTAAAGCAGTGTGGGTGGCACTGGGAGCAGGTGGGTAAAGTGTCTTGCCCAAGGACACAACGGCAGTGACTAGGATGGCGGAAGCGGGAATCGAACCTGCAACCCTCAAGTTGCTGGCACGGCCACTCTACCAACCAAGCTAAACCGCCCCTGAGGACCCACCCTGAGCAGTCTTAGTGACACTTTAGGACAGGGGTGTCCAAACTTTTTCCACAGAAGGCCGCACATGGACAAATTTAAGCATGCGGGGGCCATTTTGATATTTTTCATTTTTAAACCATAACAAAATATATGGATTTCTTTTTCAATCCTTAGGGCTCTTGGGGAGAATAGAGGGTCTCAGTCACTAAAATGTTAAAAATAAGTCAAATTATTATTATTTTTTTTAATTTAATGCTTACAGTAAATCTCTATATCAACTTGAGGTTGATATAAAGTAAAACAAATAAGGTTTTATGCCTTTTCTGTCAAAGACAACTTTGTTTTTTACAGTAAAACTGAAATATGCAGTATTTAGATAGATAGATAGTACTTATTGATTCCTTCAGGAGAGTTCCTTTATTTAGCAATTAAAGCCGTCAAAGATCAATAATGCAGGACACCATTGATTTTAATGATCTAATATTTTTGAGTAATCACAGTGAAAAGTTCAATAAAATCCTACTAAATATATTTGAGATCCAAAAGGTTCCCCACTCATAAAGTGATGCATTTTTATTATTATTTTTTTTTACTTTTAACACTTAAATTTCAAGATCAAATCCCAATATATCCGTCAATTTTAATTTTGAACTATTATTTTGTTTGTTTTATGCTTTATGTCAAAACGTTTATGTTTTAGATGGCAAATATTTATTCCTCATAAAACATTTTAAAGTGATAATTTTTAAGTAATAATTCATTATAACATAGATTTTTTTGTCCTTTTTTTTTGAGCGTTGGAAAAAAAAAGAAAATAAAGACAAAAGGAAAAATAAAACTGGCATCATGGCAGCTTTGTGTCAACATTGCCACTTTTTCTCATTAGATTTCACCTCATTCCACTTTGTTTTAAATGTTTTTTTTCCTAATTTTTGCAATACTATCAATTTTGCAATTTTTGCAGAATGTGTGGCGGACCGGTAAACGATTAGCTGCGGGCCACAAATGGTCCCCGGGCCGCACTTTGGACACCCCTGCTTTAGGAGAACATCAATCCTACAAATGTCTTCTTTCCTCCAGTTGACCAACAAGACCTTAAGCAGCAGTAGCCAAACCGAGCTGGAGAACCGTCTGCACCAGTTGACTGAGACGCTGATCCAGAAGCAGACCATGCTGGAGGCTCTGGGCACCGAGAAAAGCTCGCTGGTCTTCCAGCTGGAGCGTCTGGAGCAGCAGCTGAAGAGCAGCGAAGGAGTTCCGAGCGGGGGAGGATCAGCCATCGACATGAGCACCGTCGAGGGACCAGGTAGCGTCCCCTGGAATTTCAGAACCCGCGCAGTTTTCAGATGGTCAATTCTCTGAGCCTTCAGGGACAAGACACCGGAACATACCGGTCCTGTTCAGCAACCAAGATAGTGCGGGGGTGTATGGCAGAGTACAAAAGGCCGCCAGCACCATTGACCGTTTCAGGTAAGTTGCATGAAATTAATTTGAGAAGACATTCACTAGTAATGTTTCTATTTGTTCTCATTCAAGCATCAGACTGGGGATCTTCTTGAGGCGCTACCCCATAGCCAGAGTGTTTGTCATCTTGTACATGGTGAGTGGTACCACCTTACCAATTATTTCACATACATACCCCATAGCCAGAGTGTTTGTCATCTTGTACATGGTGAGTGGTACCACCTTACCAATTATTTCACATACATACCCCATAGCCAGAGTGTTTGTCATCTTGTACAAACCCCGTTTCCATATGAGATGGGAAATTGTGTTAGATGTAAATATAAACAGAATACAATGATTTGCAAATCCTTTTCAAGCCATATTCAGTTGAATATGCTACAAAGACAACATATTTGATGTTCAAACTCATAAACGTTTTTTTTTTTTTGCAAATAATCCTTAACTTTAGAATTTGATGCCAGTAACACTATGGACTGGACTCTCACTATTATGTTAGATCCATTTTGGCTGGACTCTCACACTATTATGTTGGATCCACTATGGACTGGACTCTCACTATTATGTTAGATCCATTTTGGCTGGACTCTCACACTATTATGTTAGATCCACTATGGACTGGACTCTCATACTATAATGTTAGATCCATTTTGGCTGGACTCTCACACTATAATGTTAGATCCACTATGGACTGGACTCTCACTATTATGTTAGATCCACTATGGACTGGACTCTCACTATTATGTTAGATCCACTATGGACTGGACTCACACACTATTATTTTAGATCCACTATGGACAGGACTCACACTATTATGTTAGATCCACTATGGACTGGACTCTCACTATTATGTTAGATCCACTATGGACTGGACTCACACACTATTATTTTAGATCCACTATGGACAGGACTCTCACTATTATGTTAGATCCACTATGGACTGGACTCTCACTATTATGTTAGATCCACTATGGACTGGACTCTCACTATTATGTTAGATCCACTATGGACTGGACTCACACACTATTATTTTAGATCCACTATGGACTGGACTCTCACACTATTATGTTAGATCCACTATGGACTGGACTCTCACTATTATGTGAGATCCACTATGGACTGGACTCTCACTATTATGTGAGATCCACTATGGACTGGACTCTCACTATTATGTTAGATCCACTATGGACTGGACTCTCACTATTATGTTAGATCCACTATGGACTGGACTCTCCCTCTATTACATCCATCCATCCAGTGTTTTTCATGTTTTCATTTCTATTTTATTTTTTTATTATGTATTCTAACTTTCTATTTTAAATTTTTTTATGGTTTGTCGCATTTTGAGATTTTAACAGAAGTAAAGTGCGTTACAAATGTAATTCATTATTATTATTATTATTATTATTATCATAACAGTATCAAGTTTGATTGCTCCATCTTGTTGATTTGTGGTTGATTCTTTGCATGCAGTGAGAAAATAAACTCACATTTAGCTTCAAAGTTTGCGGATAAAACAAGGAAAAGTCACCTCGACAGTGTGGCAGTTTTTTTTTCTTTTTTCTTTTTTAAACAGACCATAGTGGTCTATAAATTATCTAAGGTGCTCGTCCCCACAAGACCGGCAATACCACGCTTCACACATAATATTTTTTGGTGCTATAAATAATGTTTTTGTTGGCTGTACACAGGCGGTGCTGCATCTGTGGGTGATGATTGTACTTCTGACCTACTCGCCGGAAATGCACAGCACACATCCTGACGGGAGCTAGATGAAGATGGACCACGTTGCCACAAAGCTGCTGGGATTTAGGAGCTGCCTTTTTTTGCACAGATGTCTGCTAAAGACGCTATTTTCTCTCCTCTCCTACTGACAAGGTACAACTGACAATTACTGAGCGATATCTTATATTAATGCTCTCTCAAATGCTTCCTGTCATGCCTCTGTTCTCTTTTCCCTGCTTTCAGAGATTGTATT
Source organism: Nerophis ophidion (assembly GCF_033978795.1). Lineage (NCBI taxonomy): Eukaryota > Metazoa > Chordata > Actinopteri > Syngnathiformes > Syngnathidae > Nerophis > Nerophis ophidion. Next base: position 2,561,373 of record NC_084613.1, read on the forward strand.
TAAAAAAGTATAAATATTATTTTAATAAATGACTTTAAAAACTGCTTTAAAAACAAGGACTTTTTGCCAAATTTCACACCCCAGAGACGTAGCCGTCAGGACAAGTTTCATTATTTCTCACAAAATCGCCAGAAAAAGTAAGGCGTTTTCTGACGGAGAGTTTATTAAGGAGTGCTTATTGGACTCTGTTGCGCTGATATGCCTGGAGAAGAGGGGCGCATTTGGCAACCTGCTAGTTACATCTACTTGAGTAACTTTTGGAATAAATTGTACTTCTAAGAGTAGTTTTAATGCAACATACTCTTACTTTTACTTGAGTATATTTATAGAGAAGAAACGCTACTTTTACTCCGCTCCATTTATCTACATTCAGCTCGCTACTGATTTTTATCGATCTGTTAATGCACGCTTTGTTTGTTTTGGTTTGTCAGACAGACCTTCAAAGTAGGATCTATCACATGCCACGACACGACGAAGCACAAGGAAAAATAGCGGAATCTGTCTGATGAAGAGTGTTCAAGGGAGGCTGATGCGTTGATGGTAAAACTGCTTTAAAAACAAGGAGTTTTTGCCAAATTTCACACCCCCAGAGAAGCAGCCGTCAGGACAAGTTTTGTTATTTCTCACAAAATCGCCAGAAAAAGTAAGGCGTTTTCTGACGGAGAGTTTATTAAGGAGTGCTTATTGGACTCTGTTGCGCTGATATGCCTGGAGAAGAGGGGCGCACTTGAGAACGTGCTACATTTACTCTGTTATATCTACTTGAGTTACTTTCGGGATAAATTGTACTTCTAAGAGTAGTTTTAATGCAACATACTTTACTTTTACTTGAGTATTTTTATAGAGAAGAAACATTACTTTTACTACGCTCCATTTATCTACATTCAGCTCGCTACTGATTTTTATCGATCTGTTAATGCACGCTTTGTTTGTTTTGGTTTGTCAGACAGACCTTCAAAGTAGGATCTATCACATGCCAGGACACGACGAAGCACAAGGAAAAATTGCGGAATCTGTCTGATGAAGAGTGTGCAAGGGAGGCTGATGCGTTGATGGTAAAACTGCTTTAAAAACAGGGACTTTTTGCCAAATTTCACACCCCCAGAGAAGCAGCCGTCAGGACAAGTTTCGTTATTTCTCACAAAATCGCCAGAAAAAGTAAGGGGTTTTCTGACAGAGAGTTTATTAAGGAGTGCTTATTGGACTCTGTTGTGCTGATATGCCTGGAGAAGAGGGGCGCATTTGGCAACCTGCTAGTTACATCTACTTGAGTAACTTTTGGGATAAATTGTACTTCTAAGAGTAGTGTTAATGCAACATACTTTTACTTTTACTTGAATATATTTATAGAGAAGAAACGCTACTTTTACTCCGCTCCATTTATCTACATTCAGCTCGCTACTGATTTTTATCGATCTGTTAATGCACGCTTTGTTTGTTTTGGTTTGTCGGACAGACTTTCAAAGTAGGATCTATCACATGCCTGCATTTCACCAATCAAATGCAGTCACTGGTGACATTTGACTCCGTTTCACCAATCAAACAGAGCCAGGCGGTCACATGATTAACTGCACTTTTTTTTATAAACCTTTATAAATTTCAACATTTACAAACAGTTGAGAATAATAATAAAAGTACAAAAACAGTACAAAACAGTATAAAAAACTGTACAAAACAGCACCAGGGGGTTGTAAATTCAAAGTAACTAAAATAGACAGCAAAAAAAAATATATATATATATATATATATATATAAAATAAACAAAGTGCAAAGCCATCGGCTCACTCAATCTCAGTAAATAATTTACATTTGGAACACAGCATCATCGTTTTCACAGCTTTTGGGTTGTTAGAGGTTGAGTGTTTTAATGTTGAGTTCTAAATCTTTTTTAAAGGCACAAAAAACAGGTCGGGTATTGAGAGACTTACATTTATGAATATAAAACTTAGCCAGTAGTATAATGAGGTTGCAAAGGTAAAATTCATTTTCAGTGAATATATGTTATTTAATTTATATTATTGTTGTAGTTGCTTAAGAGATATTCCTGGCCTGGGGGCCGGTATATTTATTTTTAGGAACACTAATACAAAACTTCCACAATAATCTCTGATTGAGTGCTAGAAACATTATGACAGACCGCCTTAAAAAAAACATAATGTAATTGTACATTTTTCTATGAACAATAAAACACTGAATATTGACAAAATATGAATGTCACGCCCCCTTTTCGATTGACATATTTTTCAATCATGTGAAACCCAACAAAAATCCAACAAACAGTGAAATATGAACGCAAAGGGTACAAGATAAACCCACCTACAATCTGATATATCTGATATTTGCTGAATTTCCCCTCAGGGATCAATAAAGTACTTTCTATTCTATTGTATTATATTCAATAAATCACTTAGCTTTAGAACTTTGTTGTGAAGAATCTCCTTCCGCGTCTGTGGAGACGCTTCCCGCCCACACTGCTTGGTGCCTCGTCTGAGCTGCTGTGACGTAGATGACCATAGTAACTAATTAGATGACCATAGTAACTAATTAGATGACCATAGTAACTAATTAGATGACCATAGTAACTAATTAGATGACCATAGTAACTCATTAGATGACCATAGTAACTCATTAGATGACAATAGTAACTAATTAGATGACCATAGTAACTAATTATATGACCATAGTAACTCATTAGATGACCATAGTAACTAATTAAATGACCATAGTAACTCATTAGATGACCATAGTAACTAATTAGATGACCATAGTAACTAATTAGATGACCATTGTAACTAAATAGATGACCATAGTAACTAGATGACCATAGTAACTAATTAGATGACCATAGTAACTAATTAGATGACCATAGTAACTAATTAGATGACCATAGTAACTCATTAGATGACCATAGTAACTCATTAGATGACCATAGTAACTAATTAGATGACCATAGTAACTAAATAGATGACCATAGTAACTAATTACATGACCATAGTAAATAATTAGATGACCATAGTAACTAATTAGAAGAGCATAGTAACTAATTAAATGAGCAAAGTAACTAATTAGATGACCATAGTAATTAATTAGATGACCATAGTAACTAATTAGATGACCATAGTAACTAACTAGATGACCATAGTAACTAACTAGATGACCATAATAACTAACTAGATGACCATAGTAACTCATTAGATGACCATAGTAACTAAATAGATGACCATAGTAACTAATTAGATGACCATAGTAACTAATTAGATGACCATAGTAACTAATTAGATGACCATAGTAACTAATTAGATGACCATAGTAACTCATTAGATGACCATAGTAACTAATTAGATGACCATAGTAACTAATTAGATGAGCATAGTAACTAATTAGATGACCATAGTAACTAAATAGATGAGCATAGTAACTAATTAAATGAGCATAGTAACTAATTAGATGACCATAGTAACTAATTAAATGACCATAGTAACTAATTAGATGACCATAGTAACTCATTAGATGACCATAGTAACTCATTAGATGACCATAGTAACTAATTAGATGACCATAGTAATTAAATAGATGACCATAGTAACTAATTAGATGACCATAGTAACTAATTAGATGACCATAGTAACTCATTAGATGACCATAGTAACTAATTAGATGACCATAGTAACTCATTAGATGACCATAGTAACTCATTAGATGACCATAGTAACTAATTAGATGACCATAGTAACTAAATAGATGACCATAGTAACTAATTAGATGACCATAGTAACTAATTAGATGACCATAGTAACTAATTAGATGAGCATAGTAACTAATTAAATGACCATAGTAACTAATTAGATGACCATAGTAACTAATTAGATGACCATAGTAACTAATTAAATGACCATAGTAACTAATTAGATGACCATAGTAACTAATTAAATGACCATAGTAACTAATTAGATGACCATAGTAACTAATTAGATGACCATGGTAACTAAATAGATGACCATAGTAACTATATGACCATAGTAACTAATTAGATGACCATTGTAACTAAATAGATGACCATAGTAACTAGATGACCATAGTAACTAATTAGATGACCATAGTAACTAATTAGATGACCATAGTAACTAATTAGATGAGCATAGTAACTAATTAAATGACCATAGTAACTAATTAGATGACCATAGTAACTAATCAAATGACCATAGTAACTAATCAGATGACCATAGTAACTAATTAGATGAGCATAGTAACTAATTAGATGACCATAGTAACTAAATAGATGACCATAGTAACTAATTAGATGACCATAGTAACTAATTAGATGACCATAGTAACTAATTAGATGAGCATAGTAACTAATTAGATGACCATAGTAACTAATTAGATGAGCATAGTAACTAATTAAATGACCATAGTAACTAATTAAATGACCATAGTAACTAATTAGATGACCATAGTAACTAATTAGATGACCATAGTAACTAATTAGATGACCATAGTAACTAATTAGATGACCATAGTAACTAATTAGATGACCATAGTAACTAATTAAATGACCATAGTAACTAATTAGATGACCATAGTAACTAATTAGATGACCATGGTAACTAAATAGATGACCATAGTAACTATATGACCATGGTAACTAATTAGATGACCATTGTAACTAAATAGATGACCATAGTAACTAGATGACCATAGTAACTAATTAGATGACCATAGTAACTAATTAGATGACCATAGTAACTAATTAGATGAGCATAGTAACTAATTAAATGACCATAGTAACTAATTAGATGACCATAGTAACTAATCAAATGACCATAGTAACTAATCAGATGACCATAGTAACTAATCAGATGAGCATAGTAACTAATTAGATGACCATAGTAACTAAATAGATGACCATAGTAACTAATTAGATGACCATAGTAACTAATTAGATGACCATAGTAACTAATTAGATGAGCATAGTAACTAATTAGATGACCATAGTAACTAATTAGATGAGCATAGTAACTAATTAAATGACCATAGTAACTAATTAAATGACCATAGTAACTAATTAGATGACCATAGTAACTAATTAGATGACCATAGTAAGTGGTATATCAACCATAAGCGCAGATTCTTAGTACAGTTCGGGAGTCGTCAACCCGCGGCTCTTAAGCCGCATGTGGCTCTTTAGCGCCGCCCTACTGGCTCTCAGGAGCTTTTTCAAAAATGTATGAAAAATGGAAAAAGATTAGCGGAAAAAAAATAATAAATATATTTGGAGTTTTAGTATAGTTTCTGTAGGAGGACAAACATGACACAAACCTCCCTAATTGCTATAAAGAAAACTGTTTATATTAAACATGCTTCACTGATTCCAGTATTTGGCGAGCACCGTTTTGTCCTACTAATTTTGCCGGTCGTTGAACTCACCGTAGTTTGTTTACTTGTATAACTTTCTCCGACTTTCTAAGACGTGTTTTATGCCACTTCTTTTTCTGTCTCATTTTGTCCACCAAACTTTAACGTTGTGCAACAATGCACAAAGGTGAGTTTTGTTGATGTTATTGACTTATGTGGAGTGCTAATCAGACATATTTGGTCACTGCAAGCTAATCGATGCTAACATGCTATTTAGGCTAACTGTATGTACATATTGCATCATTATGTCTCATTTGTAGCTATATTTGAGCTCATTTGGTTTCCTTGAAGTCCTCTTAATTCAATTTATATCTCATGACACACTATCTGTATGTAATATGGCTTTTATTTTTTTGCGGCTCCAGACGTATTTGTTTTTGTAATTTTGGTCCATTATGGTTATTTCAACATTATAGTTTGCTGACCGCTGGTATATTTGAAGACTTACGGTTATTAGAAAACTTGAGTGCACATCATAACGGCAACTACACTTTCCATCTTGAAGATCTAAAAAATGATTTGAAAGCTCAACGGGCCGCATGTGGCCCCCGGGCCTTACTTTGCCCAGATCTGATCTAAAATTTACCGCTGTCGGTATTTTCTTCTGTATCATCATTGTAATATTTTCAGAATGTGTTTGCTCTATTTTTGGCCAAAGTAAGACAAAGAAAACAATCTGAAGTTGTCTTTATTTGTTTTGTTTTAACGCAATGATTTTAATAGTCCGGCCCGCGTGTGCACAGATGTTCCTCCATGCGGGCCCCTGAGCTAAAATGAGTTGGACACCCCTGATGTATGGTATTACCAATGTATATGTATATATATATATACACTAATATATATATATATATATATATATATATATGTACCATTTTTTGTACCAGGATGACGCCCATACAGGGGTTTGGTTTCCAAACTTCAGCCCCACCTAAAACAAAATTCATAAAAAAATCCGCAGCTGATTATGATGAATTCTCGTTTTAGGCAAAGTATAAAACAATACTTTCTTAACAGTATAATAACATGGACCCCGACTTAAACAAGTTTAAAAACTTATTGTGGTGTTACAATCTAGTGGTCAATTGTAGGGAATATGTACTGTACTGTGCTATCTACTAATAAAAGTTTCAATCAATCAATCAATCAATGTAACCAGGAATAAGTCTTTAACACTACGTGAGTTGTGTGGTCCTCTGTGTTCTCTATTTATTGTTTGGATTGGTTTTACCCTTTAAAATCGTTTTTAATCATATTTATTTTTATGTTCTTTTTATATTGGTTTTATTTTTTATTCAGTCATTGGTGGAGGTAAGGATAATATTTGAATATTGTTTTTTAATATTGTTGTGCAGCACTTTGGAAACATTTATGTTGTTTAAATGTGCTATACAAATAAAGTGGATTGGGTTGGATTGAATTCAAGTAACAATATTCAAATACTAACATTGTTGGGTTGGACAGGATTTGGTTTTATTTTGAATCCAGTGAATCAGATTGGTGGTTTTAGCTGATATAAAGACTTTCATGTGTTTATATATGTTTATGTTGAAGTATTTGGCAGACACTTTTATCCAAGGCGACATACATACAAAATACATATAAAACAATCAGTGTAAACATGATCATTAAAGGGAAGAATGTAATAGAAAATATCAATACAGAGTGTCAAGACAGAATAAACTCTCTGCTGCAGCAACACAGATACAGTCTATAATATATATAGATATCTAATGTATTCATAGACTTAGACTTAGACTTGACTTCCTTTTTATTGTCTTTCAAATTTGAACTTTACAGCACAGATAAGAACGATATTTTGTTACATAAACTCATGGTAGTGCAGGATAAAAAAAGCAATAAGGTGCATATATAATTAAATAAATATATATAAATAAATATATTACTGTACATATAAATATATTGTACTTTTTCACATGCGTCTACATTTATGGATGTATGTTATAATGTCTTTTTTATTCCAGCGAGTTAATCCATTTTGGGGGGAGTTGAGGGGATAATTTAATTGTGATGCGTTCAAGAGTCTTACGGCCTGAGGGAAGAAGCTGTTACAGAACCTGTAAATTCTGCTTCGAAGGCTGTGGAACCTCTTTCTAGAGTCCAGCAGTGAAAACTGTCCTTGATGGACGTGGGAGGAGTCTTTGCAGATTTTCTGAGCCCTGGTCAGGCAGCGGCTTTTTGCGGTCTCCTGGATAGGAGGAAGAGGAGTCCTGATGATCTTTTCCGCCGTCCTCACAACTCTCTGGAGAGACATACAGTATTTATGTAGGATATACGCATGTATTTATAACCTAATCATATTGTTTCTTCGATTTAAAATCATCTGACCGTTTTTTTTCCTTTCTCTGGGATTATATTCCCAGTTTTGATCTGGGACGTCTGGTCACTTATAGCATAAAAGAATATTCCGTTACTGTTAAGCAAACTATGAATAATAAAACATGTGTCCTTTATCATATGACAAAAAAAGGGGGTGAAAATGAGTGGTATTCATTTTCATTTTTAATTATTTATTTATCTCCTTCATTGATGTGCATTTTGAGCGATACACAATTATACCTCAATTATACAATTTAATTTCACACAACAATACCAGAGAAGGAGCAGGATGAAGAAAAATCTTAGTTTCCTGCCCCCTTTGACATAATACATTATGTTACTTCATGAATATCATTTAAACCAACAAATACATCTAAATGTAATGAAACAATAAAAAAAAAAAAACACAAGTGCAAAATTTCATAAAATATAAACCAAACAGAGAAAACAATAACAATATACACCTCACAGAGCAAATACAAAACCAGACAAAAGAATAAATAAAATAATACATAAAAACCAAATGTAAACACTTATGGCTTTCCATATGATCTTATTGATCCATCGTTATATATTTTTTTCAATTGGAATATATTTGACAGTTTTTATCTCAGTAGAAGCATTTAAGTCTCACCTTAAAACTCATTTGTATACTCTAGCCTTTAAATAGACTCCCTTTTTAGACCAGTTGAGCTGCCGTTTCTTTTCTTTTTCTTCTATGTCCCACTCTCCCTTGTGGAGGGGGTCCGGTCCGATCCGGTGGCCATGTACTGCTTGCCTGTGTACCGGCTGGGGACATCTCTGTGCTGCTGATCCGCCTCCGCTTGGGATGGTTTCCTGCTGGCTCCGCTTTGAACTGGACTCTCGCGACTGTGTTGGATCCATTATGGATTGAACTTTCACAGTATCATGTTAGACCCGCTCGACATCCATTGCTTTCCTCCTCTCCAAGGTTCTCATAGTCATCATTGTCACCGACGTCCCACTGGGTGTGAGTTTTCCTTGCCCTTATGTGGGCCTACCGAGGATGTCGTGGTGGTTTGTGCAGCCCTTTGAGACACTAGTGATTTAGGGCTATATAAGTAAACATTGATTGATTGATCTCACTGTAAAGAGAATCCCACAATATTACCCCCACCACTTATGTACACATTTGTTTTAAAGTTGTCCTTGAATATTGATGTTTGAAATAACCTTTTCTTCTATGCTCTGTATTCTCAGAAGTGATGACAAATCATTTTTGTAAAATGGCTGGTAATGTTTTACTTCTAGCTCTGAACATGACACACAATGTCCGTAGCTTTACTAGCTCCTGAAGTTTCAATAGTGCAGAGATAATAAATTAATATGTTAGTGTTCTAAGTTTATGAATAATCCTTGTAGGTATTTTCTGTAGTTGATACAATGCTTTTATGTACTGCAAAATATGAATAACAAAACATGTGTTCTTTATCATTGCTACATATATGACAAAATAAGGGGGTGAAACTGAGTGGTATTCAGTGAGGTAAGATGAATGAAATGCGCTGACACTACATGTCTCCTGACAAATGTATTGCACTGAGTGGAGCGGATCACCACTCCAAGATGGCGGCCCTGCGTCTCGTCAGCGCTCCATGCGCACACCCGTACAAGATGTCTACGACCGCGCATGTGTACTTGGTATCCCACAATGCACCGCCGTGACGCGCCTGGCCGTGTCCACGTCAAAGCTGCCATCCGCCGATCATGGCTGCAGTTGAGGCGGCCTTCTATTGACAGCTGCGTCCTTTAAACAGAGCGAGAAAGTGCAAAGAAAAAGCAGCCTTTTTTTGCGATGTATTTAAATCCTCACCTGGCGGGGGTTTTACACACAAGTCTGACACTTCCGGTGTGAGCCGTTTAGCTAGCTTGTCTGTCGCCGAGCTAGCTTGTTTTGATTTGGATTATCTTGCTGGATTCTTCAATTAATTGCCTCTAATGGACCTTTGTCGTCGTCAAGGTGATTAATTGGCGGCTAATGACATTCACACCTGTGTCTTGTTGAATGACATAGCGAACCGTGCTCTAGCTAGGCTAGGCTAGGTCTGTGTTGTTGTTTTGTTGGTTTAGCTTCCATCCTCCCCCCGAGATGTCATCCTGGCTGGGTGGGATCGGCTCCGGCCTCGGACAGTCCCTGGGTCAGGTCGGCGGGAGCCTGTCCTCCTTCACTGGGCAGATATCCAACTTCACCAAAGACATGTTGCTGGAGGGAGTGGAAGAAGTAGGAGGTAAGTTTGCTTCCCATCCATCCAGGTCACCACATTATCATCATGTGACCAGTAGATGGCAGTCACACATAAGAGATACGTGTAGGCTGCAATAGGACTCGAGTTAACAATACCAACATTTTACACGTTGCAGTGAAAATATTGAAGTGAATTATATTCATATAGCGCTTTTCTCTAGTGACTAAAAGCGCTTTACATAGTGAAACCCAATATCTAAGTTACATTTAAAGCAGTGTGGGTGGCACTGGGAGCAGGTGGGTAAAGTGTCTTGCCCAAGGACACAACGGCAGTGACTAGGATGGCGGAAGTGGGAATCGAACCTGCAACCCCCAAGTTGCTGGCACGGCCACTCTACCAACCGAGCTATGCCGCCCCTAACATTACACATGGCACCCAAAAATCCATCAAATCGTTTTACTAGGACTTTGGTAAGCTATGATGCCGCACCGCTTGATGAATTAGAATAGAATACAAACCCCGTTTCCATATGAGTTGGGAAATTGTGTTAGATGTAAATATAAACGGAATACAATGATTTGCAAATCCTTTTCAACCCATATTCAGTTGAATATGCTACAAAGACAACATATTTGATGTTCAAACTCAAAGTAAATTTTTTTTTGCAAATAATAATTAACGTAGTTGGGAAAGGGCATGTTCACCACTGTGTTACATCACCTTTTCTTTTAACACTCAATAAACGTGCGGGAACTGCGGAGACACATTTTTGAAGCTTTTCAGGTGGAATTCTTTCCCATTCTTGTTTTATGTACAGCTTAAGTTGTTCAACAGTTCGGGTCTCCGTTGTGGTATTTTAGGCTTCATAATGCGCCAGACATTTTCAATGGGAAACAGGTCTGGACTAAAGGCAGTCCAGTCTAGTACCCGCACTCTTACTGTAAGGCCACGCTGTTGTAACAAGTGATTTGGTATTGTCTTGCTGAAATAAGCAGGGGTGTCCATGATAACGTTGCTTGGATGACAACATATGTTGTTCCAAAACCTGTATGTACCTTTCAGCATTAATGGTGCGTTCACAGATGTGTAAGTTACCCATGCCTTGGGCACTAATGCACCCCCATACCATCACACATGCTGGCTTTTCAACTTTGTACCCAGAACAGTCCTGGTGGTTCTTTTCTTCTTTGGTCTGGATGACTCTACGTTCACAGTTTCCCAAAAACAATTTGAAATGTGGACTTGTCAGACCACAGAACACTTTTCCACTTTGCATCAGTCCATCTTAGCTGAGCTCGGGCCCAATGATTGATTGAAATATCACCCCACAACAGAACCAGCACTTGGTCAGGGTGACTTGACCTCTTATGTCCTGTCCCTCCCAATGCATTCAGTTTAGAGGTAACCCTAGACAGAAATTTTCCACTACAAGTCCTAGAGTTTTGTGGCGATCAAATCACGCGCGTGCAGTTCAACTCTTAAAACAGCCGCCCATTTGCTACGTAGGCTGAAAAAGGCAAGTGCTATGAATACTTTCCAAATACACTGTACCTGCATGCTAGGTTAGCAGACAGGTTGAAGACAAAGTAAATGATCAAACTTGAAACTGACTGATTGATAGTTGTCTGAGCCTCGTTTTGAGGCATGTTGGGAAGCCTGTTTTTTCCAATGCTGCTCTACATGCGGTGTCACAGACGTGTCAGATAGCACGTCCTTCCCACACCTGCTAAATAAAACGCAAAACAGTGCTTGCAAAACATAGACGAGTCTTGATAAATCACATTGCGCCCCAAATAATGATATTTGCATTTCTACTCCTAGAATTGTGGGCGTGGTTATGATCAGTATATATTTTGCATAATAATGAAGACAGAGACACAAAATGGATTGCATGCCTTATTCTGCTCACTTGACTGAAACAATCCACACATTTAGTAGATCAGACTTGCGTGTGTCATCAGGTCTGCATGTCTTTTAGTGCACGCAAACCTTCAATCAATCAGTGTTTACTTATGTAGCCCTAAATCATGAGTGTCTCAAAGGGCTGCTCTAGCCACGACATCCTCGGCTCAGATCCCACATCAGGGCAAGGAAAAACTCAACCCAATGGGACAATGAGAAACCTTGGAGGGGGCCGCAGATATGGGGACGCCCCACCCCTGGGTGACCGGTGCAATGGACGTCAGGTGGATCTAACATAATATTGTGAGAGTCCAGTCCATAGTGGATCTAATATAATATTGTGAGAGTCCAGTCCATAGTGGATCTAACATAATAGTGTGAGAGTCCAGTCCATAGTGGATCTAATATAATAGTGTGAGAGTCCAGTACATAGTGGATCGAACATAATATTGTGAGAGTCCAGTCCATAGTGGATCTAACATAATATTGTGGTAGTCCAGTCCATAGTGGATGTAACATAAAAGTGTGAGAGTCCAGTCCATAGTGGATCTAACATAATAGTGAGAGTCCAGTCCATAGTGGAGCTAACATAATAGTGTGAGAGTCCAGTACATAGTGGATCTAACTAAATAGTAAGAGTCCAGTCCATAGTGGATCTCACTTAATAGTGAGAGTCCAGTCCATAGTAGATCTAACATAATAGTGTGAGAGTCCAGTCCATAGTGGATCTAACTAAATAGTAAGAGTCCAGTCCATAGTGGATCTCACTTAATAGTGAGAGAGTCCAGTCCATAGTGGATCTAATATAATAGTGTGAGAGTCCAGTACATAGTGGATCGAACATAATATTGTGAGAGTCCAGTCCATAGTGGATCTAACATAATATTGTGGTAGTCCAGTCCATAGTGGATGTAACATAAAAGTGTGAGAGTCCAGTCCATAGTGGATCTAACATAATAGTGAGAGTCCAGTCCATAGTGGAGCTAACATAATAGTGTGAGAGTCCAGTACATAGTGGATCTAACTAAATAGTAAGAGTCCAGTCCATAGTAGATCTAACATAATAGTGTGAGAGTCCAGTCCATAGTGGATCTAACTAAATAGTAAGAGTCCAGTCCATAGTGGATCTCACTTAATAGTGAGAGTCCAGTCCATAGTGGATCTAACATAATAGTGTGAGAGTCCAGTCCATAGTGGACCTAACTAAATAGTAAGAGTCCAGTCCATAGTGGATCTCACTTAATAGTGAGAGTCCAGTCCATAGTGGATCTAACATAATAGTGTGAGAGTCCAGTCCATAGTGGATCTAACATAATAGTGAGAGTCCAGTCCATAGTGGATCTAACATAATAGTGAGAGTCCAGTCCATAGTGGATCTAACATAATAGTGAGAGTCCAGTCCATAGTGGATCTAACATAATATTGTGAGAGTCCAGTCCATAGTGGATCTAATATAATAGTGTGAGAGTCCAGTACATAGTGGATCCAACATAATAGTGAGAGTCCAGTCCATAGTGGATCTAACATAATAGTGAGAGTCCAGTCCATAGTGGATCTAACATAATAGTGAGAGTCCAGTCCATAGTGGGGCCAGCAGGAGACCATCCCGAGCAGAGACAGTTCAGCAGCGCAGAGACATCCCCAACCGATGCACAGACGAGCGATCAACCCCAAGGTCCTGACTTTGGACAGCCAGCGCGTCATCTGTGGCCACCGAACCTGTGCCCCAGCCTCCACGAAGGAGAGGGGGGCAGAGCAGAAAAGAAACGGCAGATCAACTGGTCTAAAAGAGAGGTCTATTTAAAGCCTAGCGTATACAAATGAGTTTTAAGATGGGACTTAAATGCTTTTACTGAGGTAGCATCTCAAACTGTTACTTGGAGGGCATTCCAGAGTACTGGAGCCCCAATAGAAAACGCTATACAGCCCGCAGACTTTTTTTGGTCTCTGGGAATCACTAATAAGCCGGAGTTCTTTGAGGGCAGATTTCTTGCCGGGAAATATGGTATAGGATGGAGCTAGACCGTGTTGTATTTTATAACTAAGTAGTAAAACCTTAAAGTCACAGCTTAAGTGCACAGGAAGTCGGCGGAAGTGCGCCAGTATAGGCATATATATATATATATATATATATATATATATGTATGTATATATATATATATACATATATATATATATATGTATATATGTATATAAAGGTATATACAGTATAGGCGTATTATGATCAAACTTTCTTGTTGTTATCAATAGTCTAGCAGCATCATTTTGTACCAACTGTAATCTTTTAATGCTAGACATGGGGAGACGCCAAGATAATAGGTTACAGTAATCGGGACAAGCCGTAATGAACGCATGAATAATGATCTCAGCGTCGCTAGTGGACAAAATGGAAGGAATTTTAGCAATATTACGGAGATGAAAAAAGGCTGTTTTAGTAACACTCTTGATGTGTGACTCAAAGGAAAGAGTTTGGTCGACGATAATACCCAGATTCTTCACCGAGTCGCCTTGTGTAATTGTTTGGTTGTCAAATGTTAAGGTGGTATTATTTAATAGAGGTCGGTGTCTAGCAGGACCGATAATCTGCATTTCCTTTTTCTTGGTGTTGAGTTGCAAAAAGTTAGCGGACATCCATTGTTTAATTCATGAAGACACACCTCCAGCTACCATGAATTGATGAACGTGGGCCCCGACTTAAACAAGTTGAAAAACTTATTGGGGTGTTACCATTTAGTGGGCAATTGTATGGAATATGTACTGTACTGTGCAATCTACTAATAAAAGTATCAATCAATCAATCAATTAAAAAGCTGACTAGAGTCCGGCGTGTTGGTCAGCTTTAAGGGCATGTAGAGTTGGATGTCATCATCATTAGCAGTGAAAGCTAACATATGATGTCACCTAGCGGCAGCATGTAGATGCTGAAGAGTGCAGGGCTAAGTACCCAACCCTGGGGAACTCCACACGTTACCTTGACATAGTCCGAGGTCACATTGTTATGGGAGACACACTGCATCCTGTCAGTAAGATAGCAGTTCAACCAAGACAAGGCCAAGTCTGACATATCGATACGACTCAACCTTAAAGCAAGCATCGCTCAATACGTTTCACAGCACTGAGAACTTTGATCTCCAGGCTCCAACTCAGAGCTTCAAAACAAAAGTTGCATGTGAAGGGAAAAGCCAATGACTTAAAGCTGTTTTGATCAAATTAGAGGTTAAGATTCAATTGTCTCATCAGTGTCTGCACAAATATGATTGTTTGTCATTTGAAACCAACACATCTGTATTTTACTAATGAAGGTGTTTGTCTCCCCCACCCCTCATGCTTTCTGTTCCTGTTGTGAATGCAGATGCCACCACAGAGCTGCAGGTGTCCAATTCCAAGTTGGTCGATGTCGAGGCTGCCTTTTCCTCTCAGAAACTTGAGGTTGGACTTTTCTTCTAACAAGTTAAATAGTGTTTTTTTGTTATCTCAATGAGTAAAACATGATTTTTTCGGCATCATATTAACAGCAGCACAGTGTTTATAACCACAGGCCTCGGGCCCATTTTGGGCCAGGATCACCTGGAAGAAGGCGCCTTAAACTGAGCTGTGGGCCTCAGTTGTAAAACACTTTTCCACCGTTTGTGGCAGTGATGACAATATACAAACCCCGTTTCCATAAGAGTTGGGAAATTGTGTTAGATGTAAATATAAACAAAATACAATGATTTGTATTTTGTATTTCAACCCATATTCAATGAATGCACTACAAAGACAACATATTTGCTGTTCAAACTCATAAACTTTATTTTTTTTTGTGCAAATAATAATAACTTAGAATTTCATGGCCTCAACTCGTGCCAAAGTAGTTGGGAAAGGACATGTTCACCACTGTGTTACATCACCTTTTCTTTTAACAACACTCAATAAATGTTTGGGAACTGAGGAAACTAATTGTTGAAGCTTTGAAATCGGAATTCTTTCCCATTCTTGTTTTACGTAGAGCTTCATTCGTTCAACAGTCCGGGGTCTCCGCTGTCGTATTTTACGCTTCATAATGCGCCACACATTTTCCATGGGAGACAGGTCTGGACTGCAGGCGGGCCAGGAAAGTACCCGCACTCTTTTTTTACGAAACCCAGCTGTTGTAACACGTGCTGAATGTGGCTCGGCATTGTCTTGCTGAAATAAGCAGGGGCGTCCATGAAAAAGACGGCGCTTAGATAGCAGCATATGTTGTTCCAATGCCTGTATGTACCTTTCAGCATTAATGGTGCCTTCACAGATGTGTAAGTTACCCATGCCTTGGGCACTAATGCACCCCCATACCATCATAGATGCTGGCTTTTGAACTTTGCGCCGATAATAGTTTGGATGGTTCACTTCCCCTTTGGCCCAGATGACACAATGTTGAATATTTCCAAAAACAATTTCAAATGTGGACTCGTCAGACCACAGAACACTTTTCCACTTTGCATCAGTCCATCTTAGATGATCTCGGGCCCAGAGGAGCCGGCGGCGTTTCTGGATGTTGTTGATAAATGGCTTTGGCTTTGCATAGTAGAGCTTTAACTTGCACTTACAGATGTAGCGACTAACTGTATTTAGTGACAGTGGTTTTCTGAAGTGTTCCTGAGCCCATGTGGTGATATCCTTTAGAGATTGATGTCGGTTTTTGATACAGTGCCGTCTGAGGGATGGAAGGTCACGGTCATTCAATGTTAGTTTCCGGCCATGCCGCTTACGTGGAGTGATTTCTCCAGATTCTCTGAACCTTTTGATGATATTATGGAGCGTAGATGTTGAAATCCCTAAATTTCTTGCAATGTCACTTTGAGAAAGGTTGTTCTTAAACTGTTTGACTATTTGCTCACACAGTTATGGACAAAGGGGTGTACCTCGCCCCATCCTTTCTTGTGAAAGACTGAGCATTTTTTGGGAAGCTGTTTTTATAGCCAATCATGCCACCCACCTGTTCCCAATTAGCCTGCACACCTGTGGGATGTTCCAAATAAGTGTTTGATGAGCATTCCTCAACTTTATCAGTATTTATTGCCACCTTTCCCAACTTCTTTGTCCCGTGTTGCTGGCATCAAATTCTAAAGTTAAATATTATTTGCAAAAAAAAAAACAAAGTTTATGAGTTTGAACATGAAATATGTTGTCTTTGTAGCATATTCAACTGAATATGGCTTGAAAAGGATTTGCAAATCATTGTATTCTGTTTATATTTACATCTAACACAATTTCCCAACTCATATGGAAACAGGTTTTGTACAAGATTTTATGGCATGTATTGGTTTGTAGGGTTTTGATGTGCTCTACTTTTCCTTTAAACATTTCATAATTTCATCTCGTATTGATTATTGCAATTCTCACTTCGCTCTTTTCAACAAGTCAACGCTAAAGAGACTTCAGACGGCACAAAATGTAGCTGCCAGACTTTTGACCGGTGCACCCAGAACAGCCGTTTTAGCCAGTCTTTATTGGCTTCCAGTCAAATTCTGCATGGAGTTTAAGATTTTAGTCCTGACTTTCCATGCGTTGCTTGACAGGTGGTGACAGTACACCTACTTTGAGACAAGACTTATAGTGATGCATGGTTTGAATTTATATCCAACAATTGCGAGAACAAGCTTTTACTGTCAATATCGCCTGCTGAGTTTAATTTTTTTATGTTTTCTGCTAGTGGTGAGCCTCGGGATTTTTTTCAATTAAAAAAATTGTGAATTGTGAATTTTATTTATATAGCGCTTTTTCTCTAGTGACTCAAAGCGCTTTACATAGTGAAACCCAATATCTAAGTTACATTCAAACCAGTGTGGGTGGCACTGGGAGCGGGTGGGTAAAGTGTCTTGCCCAAGGACACAACGGCAGTGACTAGGTTGGCAGAAGCGGGAATCGAACCTGTAACCCTCAAGTTGCTGGCTCGGCCACTCTACCAACCGAGCTAAACCGCAAAAAATGTGCCTTGGCTGAAAAAAAGGTTGAAAAACTGTTCTAAAGATCCCAAAAACTCATTTTAAAACCTGTTGCCACCTGGCATTCCAGACTATAGCTCCCAGACTCTGGAACAACTTGCAGCAGTCCCTCCGTGATCTTGACTGTGCTGACACTTTTAAGAAACATATCAAAACTTCTGTTTTTAGTAAAGCTTTTAATTAATGTACCTTTTAACTATCATTTTAAACCACTTTGTATCCTTTTTTATGATGTTGCCCCTGTTGTTTTAATTGAATTGTTGTTTTACTTCACCTATGTTTCATGTAGCGCTTTGTGATTTTATCTGTGAAAAGCATTTTATAAATTAAATGTACTTACTTACTAAACTTTGTGGTAGACTGCTACTTTACTGATGTGTGTTGTGGTCACACATGGTGTCACAAGTCAAGCTACAGCCACATATTTTAAATGGAGGAAAAAACAGATATGTGTATGTAAGGGTTGTTTTACTCTAAAAATGATAGATTGAGGCACTATTTAAGGAAATTCCGCACATCGTCATACTGTTAGCAAGTTACACATGTACTGTAATTTGCACAGAAGGAATTGTTTGACCGGCTCTTCTACTTGCTTATCGCTTGGCTAAAAGCCCACAGCCACACGGCTGCTGACACTCACTGCTGGAAACATGTACTGTATGTTTTGTTCTTCTGTTTGTTGCAGTGTGAAAGGTTAAAAAAGCTTCACACAGAGCTTGAGGAGAAGCTGGAGGCATCGGAGATCCAAATCAAGCAACAGTCCGCAGAGTACAGGACTCTTCTGCAACAGAAAGACGTACGTGCTTGAGTGCATGCATTTATTTTTTGCTATTGATTGCATCTGAGGTCATTAGAGTGATGACACACCAATACAGTAAAAGACACAAACATTAGCAACACTAGCTTAGCTACATGTTGACATTAGATTTGAACATCACGCTAGGTTAGCATAGGAAAAACTAAATGCTGAAACTTCAAAATGGAGGAGGCTGATTTCAATACCGGTAATTTGAAATCACATAAAGGGAAGAAAATTAGTAGCTATCCAGTAGGATTTAAGGTCCAAGCTTACATCACACTCAAATTTTTTCTGCAAGCCTTTGGTAAGTGCCGGAGTGAGAACAGGTTTTAAGATAATTAGCGCATGCTTACTTTTACTGCATGCCTTTGGTAAGCGCAGAAGTGAGAAGAGGTTTTAAATTCATTAGCGCCCCGGCGACAATTCAAGGATATATATATATATATATATATGTATATATATATATATATGTGTGTATATATATATATATATATATATATATATATATATATATATATATATATATATATATATATATATCCATCCATCCATTTTCTACCGCTTATTCCCTTTTTGGGGTCACGGGGGGCGCTGACGCCTATCTCAGTTACAATCGGGCGGAAGGCGGGGTACACCCTGGACAAGTCGCCACCTCATCGCAGGGCCAACACAGATAGACAGACAACATTCACACTCACATTCAAACACTAAGGCCAATTTAGTGTTGCCAATCAACCTATCCCCAGGTGCATGTCTTTGGAAGTGGGAGGAAGCCGGGGTACGCGGAGGGAACCCACGCATTCACGGGGAGAACATGCAAACTCCACACAGATAGATCCGAGCCTGGGATTGAACCCAGGACTGCAGGACCCTCGTATTGTGATGCAGACGCACTAACACCTCTGCCACCGTGAAGCCCTATTTATATATATATATATATATATATATATACATTTTTTATTTTTTTTTTTATTTTTTTTTTTCATTTACAAAGTGTTGGTCGTATACACAAGGTGGGCTCATCTATCTAGGTGCGGGTCAAAAGTGATATGTCCATGAGGAAGGAGGTTTTTTTTTCATAAAAGGTGAGCATTTGAGCGCATCTTTCATTTACAAGTGGAGTAAACAAGTGAGAAAGATCTGTGTTTCCCACAGACAGGCTGGGGACATCTTGTGTCATTTGCATTATTGGCTATGATTCATGTGCTTTTTTTAAATGCCTTAAACAAATGTCCAAAATATATTTTAAGACAAATCTGTGTTATTAGTACCAACATAGTTTTCTCCAATTTTGGAATTTTGTTTGGTAGGGGATGAAAAAAAGGACGTTCCTGTAAAACTGAGCCCACAAAGTAAAGTACATTAAAATGTACATACATGTAGGAAGCATGTTGAATTGACAATACAGTTTGATATAAAGTGGAAAAAGCAATACAACCATACAGGATAAAGGTTGTCTCTTTTGCTGGTAGCTTAATGCAAACATACAATGGACAGCCCCATAGGCAGGCTAGCAAAAGTTAGCATTGTATGTATTGGAAATAAGTGAAGTGAGTTATATTTATATAGCGCTTTTTCTCTAGTGACTCAAAGCGCTTTACATAGCGAAACCGAATATCTAAGTTACATTTAAACTGGGAGATGGGTGGGTAAAGTGTCTTGCCCAAGGACACAACGGCAGTGACTAGGAAGGTGGAAGCAGGGATCAAACCTGGAACCTTAAAGTTGCTGGCACGGACACTCTACTAACCGAGCTATACAGCTCCATAAATAAGGAAGATGAGAGGTTTGTTGCTCATCAACATATTATTGCTAATAATAATAGACTACGGGCTTCACGGTGGCAGAGGGGTTAGTGCGTCTGCCTCACAATACGAAGTTCCTGCAGTCCTGGGTTCAAATCCAGGCTCGGGATCTTTCTGTGTGGAGTTTGCATGTTCTCCCCGTGAATGCGTGGGTTCCCTCCGGGTACTCCGGCTTCCTCCCACTTCCAAAGACATGCACCTGGGGATAGGTTGATTGGCAACACTAGATTGGCCCTAGTGTGTGAATGTTGTCTGTCTATCTGTGTTGGCCCTGTGATGGGGTGGCGACTTGTCCAGGGTGTACCCCGCCTTCCGCCCGATTGTAGCTGAGATAGGCGCCAGCGACCCCAAAAGGGAATAGGCGGTAGAAAATGGATGGATGGGAATAATAGACTACATTTATATAACGGTTCTCGAGACACTCGAAGCGCTTCTCAGAGAACTGAGATCACATCATTCACTTCCTCCGCATTCACCTGTTGATGGTGGTAAGCTACATTTGTAGCCACAGCTGCCCTGTAGACTGACTGAAACCTGGCTGCCAATTTGCGCCTCCAGCAAAAAACAACCATTCACATTCATGCACCAGTGTGAGCAGCACTGGTGTCTTGCCCAAGGACACAACGGCTGTGACTGGGATGGCAGAAGCTAAAATTGAACCTGGAACCCGCAAGTTTCTGGCGTGGCTGCTCTACCCACTGAGCCAAGCCGTTTGTTACTTTTGTGTCACGAGGGACTTTTTAAGCAGCAGACTCAAAGGCGCTCATTGTCTTCCAGGTGGAGATCAGTCACCTGAAGGCTCGGCAAAGTGGTCTCCACGAGGAAGTCCACAATCTTCAGCGGTCCGCCCAGTCTGGGTCATCCAGCCCCGCCATGTTGCCCATCACCACAGCGTCTTCCTCTATCGCTACGTCCTCCTCGGTGTCCTCCTTCTTGTTGGGCCCCTCGGGGTCACACCACCAGGGCTTCCACGGCGACGACATGGACCTTGGCGACGCCATTTGGTCCCAGCAGGAGATCAACCGGCTGTCCTCAGAGGTCACACGTCTGGAGATGGAGGTGGCGCACTGGAGGCGGATGTCTCAGGTGGTGATGATGAAGAAAAGTTGGAATGTGATTATTTGTACACCATTGAAGAGGTATTGTTTTTTTCCCATCGCTCTTTAAGGCGTCAAGCGCAGCGGGGACGGCTAACTCGGACCAGGGTGAAATTGTGAAACTTCAAAGAACCATCAAGGTGGTTTTTAAATCAAATATCGGTCTCATACGACACTCCAGCAACTCTACATTGTGTGCCGTCCACAGGAGCTACGAGACGAGATGAGTCACGAGGTGGACGAGCACCAACATGAGCTGGCCGCCCTGCAGGACGCCCAGCGCCAGAAGATGTCCGACCTCAACCGACGCCACAAAGAGGATCTGGCCGAGTATGAGGAGAGGATAGAAGAGCTGGAGGAGCAGCTGCAGAAGGGTCAGTCGGATCTGTTCACATGTTTTTAAAGTCCTACTGAAAGCCACTACTAGCGACCACGCAGTCTGATAGTTTATATATCAATGATGAAATATTAACATTGCAACACATGCCAATACGGCCGCGTTAGTTTACTAAATTGCAATTTAAAATTTTGCGCCGAAGTATCCTGCTGAAAACGTCTAGGTATGATGACGCGTGCGCGTGACGTCACGGATTGTAGAGGACATTTTGTCCCAGCATCGTGGCCAACTATTAATCGTCTGTTTTCATTGCAATATTCCACAGTATTCTGGACATCTGTGTTGGTTAATCTTTTGCAATTTGTTCAATGAACAATGGAGACATCAAAGAAGAAAGATGTAGTTGGGAAGCGGTGTATTGCGGCCGGCTTTAGCAACACAAACACAGCCGGTGTTTCATTGTTTACATTCCCCAAAGATGACGGTGAAGCTTTACTATGGAACAGAGATGTCAAGCGAACACGTTTGGATTGGACCACACACACAAAGTACAGTGTATTATGTGTATTAATAAAAAACATTTACCATTCTGTATTCTGAAGGCGATCTATGTCGTGTGCTACTCCAGCATCAATATCAGCAGCTTCCTCCTGACTGTCACTGTCAGCGTCGGGTTCAAAGCGGTATAACTCTATCCCTTGTTGCGGTTGGGCCTGGCCGAGTGGGCCTGCCACCCCCACGGCTGCCACGGCGCCTCTCACAGCATCTTCCCTATCTGAATCGCTCCCACTGCCCTCTTGTCCTTTTTTGTTGTTGTTTTTTTGTTGTTTTTTTAGTCCTTCAGTCTCACTTTCCTCATCCACGAATCTTTCATCCTCGCTCAAATTAATGGGGAAATCGTCGCTTTCTCGGTCCGAATCGCTCTCGCTGCTGGTGGCCATGATTGTAAACAATGTTCAGATGTGAGGAGCTCCACAACCCGTGACGTCACGCGCACATCGTCTGCTACTTCCGGTACAGGCAAGGCTTTTTTATTAGCGACCAAAAGTTGCAAACTTTATTGCCTATGTTCTCTACTAAATCCTTTCAGCAAAAATATGGTGAAATGATGAAGTATGACACATAGAATGGACCTGCTATCCCCGTTTAAATAAGAACATCTCATTTCAGTAGGCCTTTAATGTTCACATGTTAACCATGTCTACCAGCATGTTGATGTACTGCTTTAGAAGGGAGCACTCTTCCTGGTTGTTATAGCGGTAAAAGAAAAGAAGGTCAATAAAGGGGTCAAGCGATTATTTTGGGATAGAACAACCAGAAAGTACTTTCCCTTGGTCTACCTTTTTAAAGCAGTACAACAATGTTATAGCACATACTGTAGCTTTCAAAGTCAAGGCCCACGAATGAATGATCTATGGCCCCCGGGATGATATTTGATAAGTATTAATAATAATACTGGATTATATTTTATATCGCGCTTTTCTATTATTGTATAGCGTATTTCCTTTAATTGCCACCGGGGCGCTAATTAATTTAAAACCTCTTCTCACTCCGGCGCTTACCAAAGGCATGCAGTAAAAATTTGAGTGTGATGTAAGGATACCATCATGGAAAGCACATTTAATAAAAAAACAAAACATTATCATTGTCTTACCTTTACTTATAAATGAAGTCCATGCGCAGCTCCTTCTGATCAAACGCATCGATAACTTGTTTATAGAAGTCTTCCTTATCTTTCTTCAGTTTTAAAAGTCTCTCTGTCTCGATGGAGATCTTCCTTTATTACCTCCTGCTTCGATTGAAAGTCCAGTTTAGAAAACTGTTTTATTTTAGATATGTAATCCTCCATGTTAAAAGTGCAAGCGAGAGGAAAAAATAGAGGATCGCTGCTCACTCTTGCTGCTTGTTGTCACTTCTTCTGCAGCAGAGTAGTCGCAAGAAGGATCACTAGCGCCCTCTACCACTAGGAGGCGGGAGTCATTTAATGACTCATATTTGACACACGCAGCTACGGTATATTAATAAAACATAGCTGCTTACTGTTCTTTTTAGCATATTCAATAAATTGGACCTTAAATCCTACTGAATAGCTCTTAATCTTCTTCCCTTTATGCGATTTCAAATGATTGAAATCAGCCTCCTCCATTTTGAAAATGATGACAGGTGAAGTGTCACTCGTGACGTGACGAGTTTGACCCGGCAGAAATTCTAGGCATATGCTAATTATTTTTGCGAAACTAGTTTGACCCGGCGGAAATTCTAGACATGCGCTAATAAAACTAATATTTTGCGAAACAAGTTTGACCCGGCGTCAATCCTGAGCCGGCGCTAATGCTAAGCATGCGCTAATTATTTTGCGAAACTAGTTGACCCGGCAGTAATTGTAGGCAGGCGCATACTATATACCCGGCGGCAATCCAAGGAAATACGGTATCTCAAATCAACGTAGGCTATTTAAAGGAAGGAAAAATTATTTAATTGGGGTTTGGCTTCCAAAACAGCACAATTTTAACACGTAAAGTGTCTTTTGAAAAGAAAAACAAACAATTAAATGAGAAATATTGTTAGAGAAATGGTAAAATAGAAGGTATGAAGGTACAACCACATTAGTTTTATGACGTACTGTAATCGTAATTTACACCAGGGGTTCTCAACCTTTTTGACCTTAGGGCCCAAGTGTTCCACTACAGGGTGGCCAGTTACCCACTCAAATATAAACACTTAATTCGTAATCTTAATTTTATCCAACATACTTACAGTTGACAACCTTGTCAAATGAAAGTGAATTAAACAAATATACTGCATAAGAAAGGACTCAAAGATAACTGACAAAAAAAGATTTACATACAAAAATATTGTGCTAAAAAGTCAATTATGCACACGTTCATGTGTTTGATGATTTCTTTCTTACTATTTGGGGAATATGATTCTCTTCTTCTTCTCCGCATTGTCCTTTGCTTGTCAATTGTTTTCATTCCCATGGTTGGAAAAGCAGAGTTATGTCCATGCCAAAGCTATAAGCTACTGCTAACAAGTATGACCGGACACTGCCACACCAACTAATGTCGCAAACTTCTGCTCACAACTTCAAGCATAGCAATTAGTCGAGGAACAGCTCTTATCTCAAAACACTCTTAAGTTGAGGTATGTTGTTTTACAATTTTTTACGTGTCAGCCTGCATTATTTTATGATTGGTAAGTCAATGCTCTGAATATACAAACTCCGTTTCCACATGAGTTGGGAAATTGTGTTAGATGTAAATATAAACAGAATACAATGATTTGCAAATCCTTTTCAAGCCATATTCAGTTGAATATGCTACAAAGACAACATATTTCATGTTCAAACTCATAAACTTTATTTTTTTTGAAAATAGTCATTAACTTTAGAATTTGATGCCAGCAACACGTGACAAAGAAGTTGGGAAAGGTGGCAATAAATACTGATAAAGTTGAGGAATGCTCATCAAACACTTATTTGGAACATCCCACAGGTGTGCAGGCTAATTGGGAACAGGTGGGTGCCATGATTGGGTATAAAAACAGCTTCCCCCCAAAAAATGCTCAGTCTTTCACAAGAAAGGATGGGGCGAGGTACACCCCTTTGTCCACAACTGTGTGAGCAAATAGTCAAACAGTTTAAGAACAACCTTTCTCAAAGTGCCATTGCAAGAAATTTAGGGATTTCAACATCTACGCTCCATAATATCATCAAAAGGTTCAGAGAATCTGGAGAAATCACTCCACGTAAGCGGCATGGCCGGAAACCAACATTGAATGACCGTGACCTTCCATCCCTCAGAAGGCACTGTATCTAAAACCGACATCAATCTCTAAAGGATATCACCACATGGGCTCAGGAACACTTCAGAAAACCACTGTCACTAAATACAGTTCATTGCTACATCTGTAAGTGCAAGTTAAAACACAACTATGCAAAGCCAAAGCCATTTATCAACAACATCCAGAAACGCAACATTTGTGAAGGCACCATTAATGCTGAAAGGTACATATAGGTTTTGGAACAACATATGCTGCCGTCTAAGCGCCGTCTTTTTCATGGACGCCCCTGCTTATTTCAGCAAGACAATGCCAAGCCAGGTGTTACAACAGCGTGATTTCGTAGTAAAAGAGTGCAGGTACTTTCCTGGCCCGCCTGCAGTCCAGACCTGTCTCCCATGGAAAATGTGTGGCGCATTATGAAGCGTAAAATACGACAGCGGAGACCCCGGACTGTTGAAGGACTGAAGCTCTACATAAAACAAGAATGGGAAAGAATTCCACTTTCAAAGCTTCAACAATTAGTTTCCTCAGTTCCCAAACGTTTATTGAGTGTTGTTAAAAGAAAAGCTGATGTAACACAGTGGTGAACATGCCCTTTCCCAACTACTTTGGCACGTGTTGCAGCCATGAAATTCAAAGTTAATTATTATTTGCACAAAAAAAAAATAAAGTTTATGAGTTTGAACATCAAATATGTTGTCTTTGTAGCATATTCAACTGAATATGGCTTGAAAAGGATTTGCAAATCATTGTATTCTGTTTATATTTACATCTAACTCAATTTCCCAACTCATATGGAAACGGGGTTTGTATGATTAATGCTTGTTGTGTTTTTAATCAATAATTGCAACAAAAGTGTTGTAATTATGATGATGTATTGTCTTCTCCGATATTTGATGTTTCCCTCTTACACACATGTGAGAGGGATGTGTACTATGGCTATGAGTTGTTGTTTTTTTCCCTTGGCCTCAGTCTGGACCCCCTCTCCAGGGCCCAGGCTTAGACCGATTTTTTAAATTATATTTTATTTTATTTTATTTTAATCTTCTATTTTTTTCTCCCATTCCCCTCACTTGTTTACCTGTATCTCACCATTTTTGTAAGGGGCGCTGGAAGCCGGCAGACCCGTCAGCGATCCTGTTCTGTCTCCCTGTAACGTTTGTCTGATCTTGAATGGGATTGTGCTGAAAATTGTAATTTTCCTGAAGGAATAAATAAAGTACTATCTAATCTAATCCAAAAGTAAAAAATGACGGCTTGGTGGGCATCTTCCCTGTCTTTAAATCATTGCAATGTTCTCCCACAGGCGCCGCTCTTCATGCCAGCTCCCTATCAGACGCCTCCACGGTGCTTGAGCTGCAGGCCGCCATCGATGCCCTGCAGAAGGCTTTGGAGGGGAGGGAGGCGCAGATGTCTGAGATGTCTGCCAGCCTGGAGGAGGCACACAGGAAACAGACCACGTTGGAGTCGGAGAAAAATGACGCCCTGGAGGAGAACGCACAGCTGCTGGAGAACTACGCCCGCTTGCAGGCCTCGGTCGAGGAGCTCCAGACGCGGGTGCAGGATCAAGAGCGGAAGACACTGCATAAAGACCAAAGGGACCACGAGATCCAAGGGATGATGAAAAACCTTACAGGTGCTCTTGTCTTTAAAAAGGCTACAGTGACTACTTTTATAAACCATCTTTATTTACGTTGTTTTTTTCTATTTTTATACACAGCAGACACGGAAAGTGAGCGACCTCTAGAGGTAAGCTAGTCACAAACATCCTTAAATGATCACATTAAGACTTTTCCTAAATGATTCAGGCTGAACCAAAGGAGGAAGTTGAGCATGCGGATATCTTAGAACTGAACACTATCATCGGCACACTAAGGCAACAGAAGGCGGACCTTGAGCAAGAAATGGTGCGTATTTTAGGCAAGCATGAGGAATTACTGACTTCATCATCTTTCTGTCGTAGGTTAATCTGCAGCAGAGACTGAACGCCGCAGAGGAAGTCATGGGCAGCGACAAAGAAGGCCCATCTGGGGAATCGGAGACACTTGAAGGCCTGAGGGAGGCCCTGGAGAAGAGAGAAAATACCCTGAAGGCCACAGAGGAGGAACGTGACTCCTTGCTGGCTGCGCTGGAGGAACTGGATCGGCAAAACATGGAAGCAACGCAGGTAGGCCTGAGCTCAGCTGCCTTGTGTCACAGCTATTTTTTTTTTTGACACTGAATTTATGTCACATTTCTTCCATTTGAATTTTGTGAACTGAATTATTATTTTTTTTTACATCCAATCATACTTACAATTGTATAACATTAGTGAGCAAAATGTGTGCCTTTTAAAAATTCAGTTTGTTACAATATAGTGTTTTCAAATTCACTGTGTAAAAAAAATCAGTGCAGAAATTTTTGTCGCTTCAAAAGTCTTGACCAGGGGTCACCAACCTTTTTGAAAGCAAGAGCTACTTCTTGGGTACTGATTAATGCCAAGGGCTACCAGTTTGATACACACTTCAATAAATTGCCAGAAATAGCCAATTTGCTCAATTTACCTTTAACTCTATGTTATTATTAATAATTAATGATATTTATCTTTGTGGAAACACTGATCATCTTAATGATTTCTCACAATAAATATATATTTTTGATGACATGTTTTAAATAGGTTAAAATCCAATCTACACTTTGTTAGAATATATAACAAATTGGACCAAGCTATATTTCTAACAAAGACAAATCATTATTTCTTCCAGATTTTCCAGAACAAAAAGTTTAAAATAAATTCAAAAGACTTTGAAACAATATTTGAATTTGATTCTACAGATTTTCTAGATTTGCCAGAATATTTTTGGGGAATTTTAATCTTTATAAGTTTGAAGAAATATTTCACAAATATTCTTTGTTGAAAAAAATAGAAGCTAAAATAAAGAATTACATTTAAATGTATTTATTATTCTTTACAATAAAACAAATAAATTTACTTGAACATTGATTTAAATTGTCAGGAAAGAAGAGGAAGGAATTTAAAAGATAAAAAGGTATGTGTGTTTAAAAATCCTAAAATAATTTTTAAGTTTGTATTTTTTCTCTAAAATTGTCTTTCTGAAAATTATAAGAAGCAAAGTAAAAAAATAAATGAATTTATTTAAACAAGTGAAGACCAAGTCGTTAAAATATTTTCTTGGATTTTCCAATTCTATTTGAGTTTTGTCTCTCTTAGAATTAAAATGTCGAGCAAAGCGAGACCAGCTTGCTAGTAAATAAATACAATTTAAAAAATAGAGGCAGCTCACTGGTAAGTGCTGCTATTTGAGCTATTTTTAGAACAGGCCAGCGGGCGACTCATCTGGTCCTTACGGGCACCGCGTTGGTGACCCCTGGTCTAGACCCACTTCGGTAAGATAAGACTGAAGCAATCGTGTCTCAGAACCAGCCAATGAGGTTCCAAAGAGGCAGACAATGTAGGACTACATGCACCAGGCCATCTAATCTGCTTTATGTGCTTGGATCTCTTTTTATGAACACTTTAACATTGGCGGTTGCTGCGCATTAGTGAAAAAATCACAGGAGTCCACAAAAAAGGACAAAAACTGATCACACAATTGTATAAACACTCACACAAAAAAAACCTTTATGACAGACCAGCTCAAAAAAACAGAATTCAATTACATTTTTTTGCTGAATAAGACAGTCAAAGTGAACATGAAAATACAGAATGTGGGATTTACAATATTATCTATGAAGGTGCCGATTTGTCCAGGGTGTACACAGTCTTCCGCCCGAATGCAGCTAAGATAGGCTCCAGCACCCCTGGTGACCCCGTAAGGGACAAGCGGTATAACATGAATTGAACAATAAAACACAGAATAATGAGAATATCTTAACGTTTTCTCTACTTTTGAGGCGACCTGCTTGATCTACATATAATAGAGCAAGAACAACAAAGTAATCATGATTACTGATTGTTAGTTAAAGCAGTGTTGGGGTGTGAATGTGGTACCATCATGTCATCTGTAATGTCAAACAAAAAGACATGTACATGTAGATGATGTATCGGGACAGATCCATTAAGAGTAAGAGCAGAAATATGTCATATAGGAATGAACAATACACAATAAAACATTAACAAAATGCTGCTTCACATGAAACCCCACAGTGTTTACTTATTTATATCAAAATAAACCAGAGCAGTTTGGCTAATGAAGATGAAGTCTTCCAATAAACAAGCTTTGTTCTCCAACGCCTCCTCGTGGTTCAGTACCACAGTTTGGTCAACAAAACTAAAGAGCAGTGACACCGCTCACATCGAATACACAATCTTCACAGCCTTCGTTCAGTTCGATGAGATGTTAAACTATTTTAGTTAGTATTGATGTTATTTGAACTCTGATACAGTTTGCAGGTAAATAAAGGATGAGTGAACATCCCAGTAAACAAACTAATGACTTTATAAACAAGTTGTGACAACGTTCACAACACATCGCATGCTGCATGTTTCCTCGCCTCATCAACTCTGTCACAGCTGATGAATGCTGTATTGAGAAAATAAAAACAACATAAAATAGGCTATCTCCTTTGCTGTTTACTTTTAGTGTGGGGACAAGTGTGTCCGTCTCTAATATTGTCCACAGCTGTCTCCATCTAAACACAGCAGTGCTCTCTTAAGCGTACGCGGGGAACCCAGGGAAAATGATGTTAAACCAAGCGCTTGGCTCCGTGGGAAATGACGTTAAACCAAGTGCTTGGCTCCGTTTACTCCGAGGTGAAATGTCCCATTAGGTGCAAGGGCGAAGTGTCTTGCTCGAGGACACAACGGACGTGACTAGATTGGTAGAAGCTGGGGATCAAACGAGGAACCCTCAGATGGCCACTCTCCCAACCGTGCCACGCCGTCCCCAGCATGTAGCTTGTAGTTCTGCATAAACTGCCTTTTTGCTGCTTTGCAAGATCTCTGTCATGTGGCTTCAAACTTGGCTGGTTCTGGATCGATTGCTTCAATCTTGATTTACCGGACGTGGGTCTTGACTTCAGAAGCAACACATTTTTTACACTGAATTTTTACTCAGTCAATTGGTCTAACACAGCGTTTTAACAAACTAAATTTTGAGAACCAAATTTTGCTCACAGATTTTTATTCAATTACATTTTCAGCATAATTTGATGTTAAAAAATTTCAGTTCACAAGATTCAAATGCAAAAAATGTAGTTGCATTAATTCAGTGTCCAATAAAAGCTTTCGTAATAAAGGCACAAATGAACCTCCGTACACGCCAAAACTCAATTTGAATTTTTTAAATAACACTTTTTGTTTTGTTCGTTCCCCAGCATATGATCTCGGTGAAGGAGCAGCTAAAGGAGGCGGACGCTGAGCTCTCAAGACTGAACATAGAGCACAACACTACTAAAGACCAGAAGAGGGCGCTGGAGCAGGAACTAGAGAGCCAAAAAGAGAAAATAAGCCAGAGTGCGTTCACTCTTAACGACCTGCACATGAGCAAACAGCAGCTGGAGGCCACAGTCCGTAAACTTGAAGACAAACTGACGCAAACTCAGGAGAAGAGTAGGGAAGCAAGGAGGAACATGGAGGAGCTGAAGAACAATCTCCAGGAGCGGGAGGAGCAGCTGTTTACGATGAAAGAAGAGCTAAGTCGGCTGAAGAAGACGGAAACGCAGCCTAGACAAGCGGAAGGTGAACTAGCAAGAAAGGAGGAAGAACTTT
Source organism: Nerophis ophidion (assembly GCF_033978795.1). Classification (NCBI taxonomy): domain Eukaryota; kingdom Metazoa; phylum Chordata; class Actinopteri; order Syngnathiformes; family Syngnathidae; genus Nerophis; species Nerophis ophidion. The sequence goes on from NC_084613.1 coordinate 2,592,731, forward strand.
CAGGCCTGCGACGGGAACTAAACGACATAAGGAGCTCTCAGGAGAAACTGATGTCTGAGGAGTACGAGTTGAAGATGGAGAACAGAAAGTTGAAGGAGGAACGCCAGCAGTTTGTGAGTAAAGCGGATGACTTGAGCCTGCAGTTGAAGGAGAGTCAGGCTGCCGTGAGCAGGACGCTGCGTGAGAAGGACACGCGCATCCAAGCCCTCAAGTTGGAGAAGAATCAGCTTGAGGGGGAACTGCAGCGAGCTGAGGACTCGCTCTCTGAACAGGCAAGGCAGTACCAGCAAACCATCGAAGAGTTGACCCGAGTGCGCTCCATGAACGCCTCGGTGTTACAGACGGAGCACGAGCTTGCCGTCAAAATCAACCAGGAGAAGGACCTGGAGATCGCTCAGCTGAGGCGGGATGTGGAGCAGCTGACGTCCGATCATAGAGACACCAACGAGATGCTCGCCATCACAGTTTCCGGGCAAAAGCAGCTGACGGATTTGCTTCAGGAGAAAGACGTGTTCGCAGAGACTCTGAAAGAAAACGCTGCAGAATTACAGGCGGAGCTGGAGAAGAGCCTCGCATCCTTGAGGAAGGAGGCTGAGATGCTCCGACAGGCGCTAGAGGAAAAGGACAAACAACTGTCGGGAATGAAAGAAGAGAACAGCCACTTGAAAGAAGAGATAGACCGGGTCCGCGATCAGCAGAGCAGACCTCAGGCGCCAGCCGAGCCCAGGACCTTGGACATTATCACCGAGCTGGAGTCCGAGATCAACCAGCTTAAGTCCTCTAGGACCGGCATTGAGGAGGAGGTGCAGGCTCTGAGGCGAAACCTGGAAGACAAGCAGGCGTCACTCCTCTGCTCTCAGAACGAGCTAGGACAAGCTCACGCTCGCCACCAGCAGACCACGCTCAACTACGACAGGCTCATCAAGGCCAGAGATGAAGAGCTGGCCCGACTGCAGCAGGCCGTGGACAGTCTCGGCGAGATTCAAGATCCTGCCCTGTCTCCTACGGAGCAAGGAGACGTCATACTGCAAGAGGACAAGACCCAGTCTTTAAATCAGGAGAATGGTAATGAGAAGCACGACCTGTCCAAAGTGGAACTGGAAAGACTGGTGAGAGGGATGAAGGAGAAGGAAACGGAAATCAGCCATCTGAATGAGAAGAACTTGTCTTTGACCAGGCAGCTGGATCAGCTGGTGGTGTCCCGCGATGAAGTGGGTAAACTGTCCCAGATTATCCTGCAGAAAGATCTGGAGATCCAAGCTCTACATACACGTGTCTCCATGGGGGGCGGTGGGCACAGTCAGGATGTACTTTTCCTCCAGCAGCAGCTGCAGGCCTACGCCGTGGAGAGGGAACAAGTTCTCGCCGTACTCAACGAGAAAACCCGGGAGAACAGCCAGCTGCGCTCTGACTACCACCGCCTCGTGGACATCATGGCAGGAAAGGAGGCTGCACTCCTGAAGCTGCAGCAGGAGAACCAGCGGCTTTCCAACATGAGCGATCCTTCAGGAAGCCAAGAGATGTTTAAGGAGACCATCCAGAACCTCTCGCGCATCATCCGGGAGAAGGACATCGAGATTGACGCACTGACCCAGAAGTGTCAAACTTTGGTGACCGTGCTGCAGTCCACAGGGGAAGACTCCGGCTCAGGAGGAGTTAGCAGCAACCAGTTTGAGGAACTGCTGAAGGAGCGTGACACCCTGAAGCAACAGGTGAAGAAGATGGAGGAGTGGAAGCAACAAGTCCTCACCACAGTGAAGAACATGCAGCACGAGTCTGCCCAGTTGCAGGAGGAGCTGATCAAACTCCAGGATCAGGTGTCGGCTGACAGTGATTCCAGCTCCAAGCTCTCAGTGGACTACACCAGACTGATCCAGGGCTATGAGCACAAGGAACAGCGACTCGGCAGCTTGAGTTTAGAACTAACTCAGGTCCAGCAGGCTCTAAACCAGCTCAGCAGCACAAAGGATCTTGTGCTGGCCCGTCTAGACCTTGTGGCTCCAGCTTCTGAAACCAAAGCTGCTCAGTCCATTGAGGCGGAATCTCCAAGCCCCCAGAACGCCAAAGCCCCGGAAGAGCTGGCATTGCTTCAAGCTCAGCTGGCCGAGAGGGAGAGCCTGATCCGAACGCTTCAGGAGAACAATCACCGCCTCTCCTGCTCTGCATCCTCTGCCGAGAGTGAGCACAAGAACCATGCCGCTGAGATCCAGCAGGTCCGAGCCAGCTTTGAGTCACTGCAGAGGTCCGTCAAAGACAAGGACCTGCTCATCAAGACCAAAGGCGACCAGCTGGCTCAGGTCAGCGAGGCGCTCCGCAACCGAGAGAACGACAACGAGGTTCTCAAACAGGCTGTCACCAACCTGAAAGAGCGCGCCCTCATCCTGGAGATGGACGTGAAGAAACTGAAGGAGGAGAACGAGCTTGTGGTGGCGCGCTCACGCGAGAAGGAGTCTGAGTTCAGGGCTCTGCAGGAGACCAACATGCAAGTGTCGCTGCTGCTGCGGGAACGCGAGTTTGAGCTGAACGCCGTGAGCGACAAAGCTGCTACTGTGGAGAAGATGTTGAAAGACAAAGAGCAGGTCCGTTCACTGGCACCTCTCTGCTCGAATGACCTGATTCAGCCTCTCTCTTTGTTTAGGGTAAATCAGGGGAGCTCAATCAACTCCTGAATGAAATCAAGTCCATGCAGGAGAAAGCTGTAGCCTTCCAGCAGGAGAGGGATCGAGTGATGATGGCCCTGAAGCAGAAGCAAATGGAGACCACCGCCTTACAGACCGAGGTGTGACTGCTCAATCAGCACCACCCCTGTTTTAATGCTCGCAGGTTACGTGTGACGTGTTCGTGTCTCCACACAGCTGCAGCACATGAGAGATAAAGAACAGCGCCTCAACATGGAGCTGGAGCGGTTGCGCAATCACCTCCTGGAGGTTGAGGACTCGTACACGAGAGAAGCTGTCATCGCAGAAGACCGGGAGACGGAGCTGCGGAGGCGAGTGGCCATGCTGGACGAGCGACTGGCCACATCCTCCAGTGCGGTGGAGAACGCAAGGTTAGCGTCTGCAACCACAACCAAACTTCCCTACCTTATTTACTATGGTTTATTTAACAAATCAAATCAAACTTTATTTACAAAGGATTTTCATACATAAAAGAAATGCAACACAAAGTGCATTACCGACATAAAACAATGCCCCGATGACCCACATCCCTCTTAATCAATCACACACACACTCTACACAAACAACACACAAAGATGAATGCATGAGTGAGTACAGAGGAGCCAGGCGAATAAACACTATCACAGCTAGGAGGTCATTAAACCACGGCCACCAGGATGCTGACACAAACAGCCTATACAAACCCTGATGCAGAAGGTTCCATCTGATGAACGCAGAAAATAAAAAACACTAAAACATGTGAAATAGTAAGAACCATGAATGAGAAAGAATAGCCAGTACAACATATTTTGAAGATACAAATATATATATAGACAGTAAATGATAATCATTCTCTGTGCAGCCAACAAGCCAGCATGCAGGTGGAGTCTCTGCAGGAGCAGCTGAGCAGCGTGCTCAAGCAAAGGGACGACGCCCTCAACCAGCTCAGGACCTCCCAGGAGCAGGTCAACCAGTATGCAGTGTCCCTTACCAACCTGCAGATGGTGCTAGAGCAGTTCCAGCAAGGCAAGTCGCTGTGAAGACCCAATGCAATCTCAGCAATCTCAGTCCACATGATCGTTGACAAATCCATTGTACCACCGTGCAGAGGAAAAAGCCATGTATTCAGCAGAGCTGGACAAGCTCAGGAAGGAGAAACAGGAGTGGAAAAAGAAGTCTGATATGTTTGGAGACCAAGCGTCTGCTCTTCAGGTAGTTCAGTCACCTGTTTGGTTCTACCTCAGACACAAGACACCACATGTATTCAAGCTTCTCCCCCCTCTGTCAGCTGAACCTCGACGAGGCCAACGCCGCTCTCGAATCGGCGTCTCGCCTCACGGATCAGCTGGACTTGAAAGATGAGCAAATCCACGACTTGAATAAGCAAGGTGACGTGCTCAGTCCTTACCTTAATGTCCAACTTTAGCAGCAGACGTTAGCAGTTAGTCCCTTCACTGCAAAAACTGAAATCTAAGTAAGATTAAATATCTCAAATAAGGGTGATATTTGCTTATTTTCTGTCTGATAACATCATTCTTCTCACTAAGCAGATTTTGTGTTAGTCTTTTACTTGTTTTAAGGGTTTTGATCCTAAATGATCTCAGTAAGATATTACAGCTTGTTGCAGAGATGTTACGACCTATATTGAGTAAAACATGCTTGAAACTAGAATATGAAGTGTTGCAAAGTTGTGTCATCAACACTCACAGGTAGAAAACTACTTTTTTAAAGTAATAATTTCTTATTTCTAGCATTTAAAAAAAATCATGATGCCGAGCGTGTATCATTATGTCAAGATAATGGCACTAGCATTTACTTCATTTAAGAATATTTTTTAACATATTTTCTACCAAGAATAGTAGACTTGTTATTAGTGAGAATATACTTACCGTATTTCCTTGAATTGCCGCTGGGGCGCTAATTAATTTAAAAACCTCTTCTCACTCCGGCTCTTACCAAAGGCATGCGATAAATTTAGGCCTGCTCTTATAAATTTGAGTGTGATGTAAGGATACCATCATGAAAAGCAAATTTAATAAAAAAAAACGTTATTATGGTCATACCTTTACTTATAAATGAAGTCCATGCGCAGCTCCTTCTGATCAAAAGCATCGATAACTTGTTTATAGAAGTCTTCCTTATCTTTCTTCAGTTTTAAAAGTCTCTCTGTCTCGAAGGAGATCTTCCTTTATTACCTCCTGCTTTGATTGAAAGTCCAGTTTAGAAAACAGTTTTATTTTAGATATATAATCCTCCATGTTAAAAGTGCAAGCGAGAGGAAAAAATAAAGGATCGCTGCTCACTCTTGTTGCTTGTTGTCACTTCTTCTGCAGCCGAGTAGTCGCAAGAAGGATCACTAGCGCCCTCTACCACCAGGAGGCGGGAGTCATTTAATGACTCATATTTGACACACGCAGCTACGGTATATTAATAAAACATAGCTGCTTACTGTTCTTTTTAGCATTTTCAATAGCTTGGACCTTAAATCTTACTGAATAGCTCTTAATCTTCTTCCCTTTATGCGATTTCAAATGATTGAAATCAGCCTCCTCCATTTTGAAAATGATGACAGGTGAAGTGTCACTCGGGACGTGACGAGTTTGACCCGGCGGAAATTCTAGAAATATGCTAATTATTTTGCGAAACGAGTTTGGGGGCTTCACGGTGGCAGAGGGGTTAGTGCGTCTGCCTCACAATACGAAGTTCCTGCAGTCTTGGGTTCAAATCCAGGCTCGGGAACTTTCTGTGTGGAGTTTGCATGTTCTCCCCGTGAATGCGTGGGTTCCCTCCGGGTACTCCGGCTTCCTCCCACTTCAAAAGACATGCACCTGGGGATAGGTTGATTGGCAACACCAAATTGGCCCTAGTGTGTGAATGTGAGTGTGAATGCTGTCTGTCTATCTGTGTTGGCCCTGCGATGAGGTGGCGACTTGTCCAGGGTGTACCCCGCCTTTCGCCCGATTGTAGCTGAGATAGGCGCCAGCGCCCCCCGCGACCCCAAAAGGGAATAAGCGGTAGAAAATGGATGGAGTTTGACCCGCTGGAAATTCTAGACACGCGCTAATAAAAATAATATTTTGCAAAACGAGTTTGACCCGGCACTAATTCTAGGCAGTAATTCAAGGAAATACGGTATTTTAAGGTTTTTTGGGGTTCATTGAGATTAGCTATTTTTACTAGTTTTGGAATGTCTTGACAAGCCAAATGTTCTTGTTTTATTGGCAGATAATTTTGCTTAATTCAAATAAAATACCCCTCATTTTTGTGTTTTTTTTTCATGTTTTTGAACACTTACTTTTTGCAGTGTGCTAGCCTGCTGCAGGCCTCCCATCTAACAAGGAAAACATTTTTTTTTTCTTAATTCTTCTTAAAAATTTCTGTATGACCTCTGAAGTAGGGTTACCAGATACGATAGAAACAATACAAATGAAGATCATAATTTAATTGCCCTATCGCTGAGCATGGAGTTGACACATTTCAAACTTGTCATGCACAAATGAGAGCAAAAAGCTGGAGCATCCTGACAGAGGTGGCTAGCAAGTACTGCTAAAGAATGTCCATACCTAGTGCAGATTCACTTCTGACTTTCTAATAAGTGTCATCATCAGTGGAGGACGAGCAACAGCTAAGCACGTGACACAGCGAGCTACAAAGAACAGAAGGAGAGGACAAGCTAAGACCGCCAAGCTAGTGAAAACAACAGAATAACTGCTTTCTAGCTGGAACTGCGTTAGCCTGCAATAATTGGCCCCAATACTTAGCATTTCGACATATGTTGCTATCAGCCTCTTTTTAAAATTAGTATGGGCCTTTTATTTTTTTAAAGAAATACCATTTTTAGTGACTTAAACAAATAAATAGTGAAGTAGATTGTAATAACAACCATGTTTTATTTATTTTTTATGTTTAAGAGTAAAAATATACTCCTATTGTCAATAATTCTCCCCAAATATGTCTTGCTATCTGACAGGGTTATGTATTTGAGTTCCTGTGAGAATTCTTCCCCGGTCTTTTCAGCGGCTATCCCCGGCCACGCCCCCTTTTCTCTCCTTTCCCTTCGCCTACAGCACGTCTCCTCTGCATACCTGTCGAAATCTCATATTTTTGCTGGAAAATCCCACTTTTGTCCTTCTTTCCTGGCGTCTTCTCAGCCTTGTTTGGTCTGTTTTTGCTACTGCAGTGATGGAGTCACCTGATAAGTCTCCATCCGCAACACTCTTTAAAGGAGCGCGCAGAGTTTCATGTTCGGTGATTCAATCCAATAACGTGAGAAAAGATGCCAAAAAAAGATATCCCTGCTAAAAATCCAAACTTTGAGTAAATATTTTGACAAAAAGGAGACTTATCATCAAAGTAAAGTAGAGCAGGCAGCAGCTCACACATTCTCATACTTTCTGTAACATCCAGGAAGAAATGATGTCAGCCAGCTTGAAAAGTGTCTCATGTATAAGCTAGAATTGTTTTTATTTCAATGTTTGCAATATTCCAGGGTTCTTTAAGAGGAAGTTTTACAATCCATTAATTGTTATAAACTTGAGAAGGTGGTGAGTTATTGTGATGTAGAGAAATCCCATATTTTTACCAATTTTCCCAGGCGATTTCCCATATTTTGAAATGCAAATGTTAATGCTCCTCCTAGGCACACATAATAAAGGTGTTAGTTTAAATCTCTGATGTTTTTAGGTGCGAAATTACCCACATCATCAGCGCAGCATAAAACATTAATGTCGCTACAGGCCCGATATTTCCTAAAAAAAACAACTCAAAGCCTTGTCCAGCTGTTTACTGACGCATACTGCAAATAAATATCGGCTCCAAATATCGGTTGTCTGTCTACTTGACTACTAATAATCGGTATTGGCACTTAAAAAACTTATCGGTCAATCTCTAACTGTAACCTGTTTTGAAAAAATTTCTGTTATCATTTATAGGCCAAACAATATATCGTGATATACGTCCTTATCACAAGAGGCTGCAATACATTGCTGTATGGATTTGATATCGCCCATCCCTACCAGGGGCGGTTCCAGGCATGCTTATATGAGGGGGCAGTCAGAAATGTGAAGGGGGCATCATGTGTACACATCATGCTCCAGCACTTTTTTTTCTGCTTCTAGTAACGATGCTTTCTTCATTGAAATGCGTCTTTAGCTATGTGTCCAACCCCAACCTGGAGTAGTGGATTGCACTTTGTCAGGCCTCTACCTTCAGACCTGTCCAACTTGGGTGTCCCACCTGAAGACTAAGCTCCTGCTGGTATAGCTCTTACGGTCACTGAGGCACGCAAACCCCCTGACCACAATAAGGTGGCAATCCCTCAGGGGGGGAAACTGAAAAATTGAAATAAAAATAAATGAATAACATAAAACATCCTTCATCCAGATTTGATCAACCAACAACATAACATTTATTCTAACTGGATGGCCTAACTCTCAAATAAATTTTGACCCAAAGTAGGACTTCACACACTACAGTCAATATTTACAAAACTGAAAGGTAGTCTGATGAATAATGGTAAAAAAGAATCTCAAACTAATTTATAAAACAGAACGTGGGCACTCATCTGGGCACAACATTCATTCACTCCAATGTATGTGTGTTGCCCACTTGCTTGTAAATTGATGAAAACGGCTGTGTTTTTGTTTTTAGGTGTCTTGGTCATATCAAATGAAACTCATAATTTGTTTATTACAAAATGTAGATTGAAACATTAAAGGTTGACTATGTGAAGTTACAAGAAAAACAACAGAAAAAGAATTCCAGCAGTCGATTGCCAGACCGTTGCTAAGTAAAACGGGCCGTTGCTAGGGACTCCGCTCTGAACAGAGGACAGCAGAGGAGGACTGCTAAGCAGGATATATACCTTATGTTTCATTTTTACCCTCATTAACAGCATCATAAATGACTTGTAGCTTGTGACAGTGGAGGCTCTCTGCCTTCCAAACCACTGCTGCTCAGAGCCTCCGCTGTCACTGCTCTCGTCAAGTTGTAAAAAAAAAAAAAAAAAAAGGAACTCCGTAGCACCGAAAGTCCGCGACGATAAACGTGTTTATGACAGATAAGACTACGCAGATACACCCATCCTAACAAGTATATGATAAATGTAGACAACTTTTCCTTTTCTTTTACTTTCATACTGCAGCAGTGATTGGGTGTGTGCGGGTGTGTGTGTGCTGCGCAGCCTGTGGAATGGTGAATACATGCACAGCGGAGGGAGGGATGAGAGGGAAGCCGACACTACTATATCCCGTGTGTCCCTTTTTCGGCGGATTTTTCCGCTAGTGCAGATAATTTTGTCAACTTGTAATGTAGTAATTTTGTGAGTTTATTAAAATGTACTTTCTCAAATTTTGATTTGAGGGGGCAAGACATTTATTTAAGGGGGCTCTGCCCCCTCTTGCCCCTGCGTAGAGCCGGCCATGATCCCTACCCTGAATGCCTCCTTGTGTCGTGGACATGACATTCTCCCACGCTTAAATGCGACACACTTATCTCACTCTGCTACATCTTTACATCACTGCTTAAATGAGGTCATGTACTTGCCCTGCCAGTCTGCCACATATGGATTGTGGACAGGCTGCCTATTTATGGTAACTTACGTGTATGCATGTGTTTTTGCAGTGGCTGTGCAACAAGAGATGTTGGAGGAGGCCCAGACGAAACTGATGAACCTCCTCAACAGCACCGAGGGAAAGATTGACAAGTAGGTTCATTTGTGTATTCTCATGTGTTTATTTAGAGTCATGAAGGCAGATTCTACCACCGCTACGATGAATAAATATCATCAGTTGTTGCTTTTTCTTTACAAACCATATCAAAACTAACAATTTGTGTTCCTACATTTAATTTTCTCAGTTGGGATGAGTAAAAAAATAAATGTGATTTTGATCCTTCACTTCTTGAAGCAACTGATAGGTGCAAAATAGGATGTAATACTTAACTGTGACCACTAGAGGCACTGTTAATCCAGTATAGGCTAGTGTGCGATCTGATTCGTAACCTTTATAGTTTAACAATAAAACAGTTGTCATGAAAAAGTTTATTTTGAAATGTATAACAACATGCACTCCTGCCATCTTAAATTAATATTTCCGACTATTGATGTTTGTATCAGCCTGAGGGGAGGCATTAATCGTCAATGGTTTAGATAGATAGCTATATAGATAGATAGTACTTTATTGATTCCTTCAGGAGAGTTCCTTCAGGAAAATTAAAATTCCAGCAGCAGTGTACAGAGTTGAGATCAATTTAAAGAAAAAAGTAAATAATGGGGGTTTAAGAGGAAACACAATAGAGAAATATTACAAAAAGAATAAAAACAATGGGAATAACAATATAACAGTAAAATAAGAATATAACAAGACAAAGTAGGCAGTAGTGACCATGTTATGAAAAATGTTTGTCATGTAGTTCAAAATTACACATTAAAAAATTCGCTAATTATAGATTTTGGAGTTCTTTTTGTCAAGGAAACAATCAATTGTATCAGTTATAAAACAAGATGTGGAACAGAATGATTAAATTTAGATCAATGTTACACAATTGGTGGGAATTAGTGTATTGTGAAATATTGGCTAATGTTGTTGTTCTACCAACCGTGCCAGCAACTTGAAGGTTGCAGGTTCGATTCCCGCTTCCGCCATCCTAGTCACTGCCGTTGTGTCCTTGGGCAAGACACTTTACCCACCTGCTCCCAGTGCCACCCACACTGCTTTAAATGTAACTTAGATATTGGGTTTCACTATGTAAAGCGCTTTGAGTAACTAGAGAAAAGCGCTATATAAAATATAATTCACTAATTCACATTCTGTAATGAGTGCCAGATCCCCGTGCTTTGACTATATTGAATTTTCCCTCACCTAAAAAACTCTGTAGCACAAGAGCATTTAACAATAGAAAACCCCCCTCAAATAATAAGTAAGAATAAAATGTACTTCTGTATTTAAAAAGTATAAATACAACAGGAATTACAATTGGAGCATAATAAAAATGTGAATACACAATTGCACGTGTACGCTTTAACTACTTTGCACATCAAAAAAGTGAGTAAAAATAAAAGAAGTACAATAAAAATAAATAAATAGAACATTTGTAAACAAATATATACATATGTATTTATAAAATTTCCATAGAAAAAAAAGTAAATCCAAATTTAGCAATGATTTCTTTGAGTAATCTTGTTGTCTAGTCGCCAGTTGGGTGAGCAATTGCTGAAGCTTTATTTGCTTGTGCAAAAAAACCCCCGAACGGCTCAAAACTGCAAATCGGTTCTCATCGTTGACTTAAAAAAACCCGTTGAAAAGACTCGATTTATTCGTGAAGGCCACATCTCTAACTCCAACACTATCCCCGCTTTATAATAATTAGGATAGAACATTTACAATTTACGGAATGCATACAAATACAATACTTAATAACAATTATTACTAATGAATTACAAATTAATACTAGTAATATCAATAATAGTTGTTTTATGTATCAGAAATTGATTCTTATAAAAAAACGTGCAAACAAAATAACAAAAATCTTTTTCTTTTTAAAAGCGTATTCTTAAAAATTATGAATCAATTTACAATATGATTAAATACAAATTGCGATTTCAATGTGAATCGATTTCTTTTGGGGTTTGGTGGTAGCGGGGGTGTATATTGTAGCACGGAAGATTTAGGGCTGCATGGGATTCTGGGCATTTGTTCTGTTGTGTTTATGTTGTGTTACGGTGCCGATGTTCTCCCCAAATGTGTTTGTCATTTTTGTTTGATGTGGGTTGACAGTGTGGCACATATTTATAACAGTGTTAAAGTTGTTTGTACGGCCACCCTCAGTGTGACCTGTATGGCTGTTGATCAAGTATGTCAATTTACAGAGAAAGACTTTAAATTGTTAGTGTGAGCATAAACCTTTGTATAACAGGCTACATATATTGTTTAACTTGTATGTGAAAATACACAAAAATATTTAAAAGATAAGATTGACCTTAAATTACATATAAAACTGTTAGATTGTTAGTATGGACATAGACTTTTATATAACAAACTACAAATGTAATGAAAGTTAATTACTGTAGTTTTACATGAATTTGAAAGTAATTTTAGAAAACAGAAACTGCTATGTATAATTAATGTGGTATTTTTCTGTAAAAAAAATTGAAATATACATAGTTTGTCATTAACGGCATATTACCTAAAATAACAGGCGGATTGTTTATTTACAGATAATGTCTTCGATTCTACAGTTTTAAACCTATTTAAAAAAAAATAAAAAATTACAGTAGAAATTTAGAGTAAATTAACCATAAAAATAGTATTTTTTTACAGTGAATGTTACTGTGTAATGGCCAAATATATTAAATATACTTGTTAAATAAAACCCCTGCCGTGTGTTTAAGGAATACTTAGGCCTACTACGCTACTGTATTTTAATGTAGGAACGTGGTCATTATGGTGGTACTGAGAGCCAAGTGTTTTCCGAGGAGGTTCTTGGTGAAAAAAGTTTGAGAAGCATTGCGTTTATCAAGTGATCATCAGTATTCCATACAGATGATCAAGGAAATATATTTAACAAGGGTGTTGTGCATCGATTACACACAAAATGAAGTTTTAAATGTTTGCCTTATCTGCAGGGTCCTAATGCGTAACCTTCTCCTGGGCTACTTCCACACACCCAAAACCAAGCGCACAGACGTCCTGAGGCTTATGGGCAGCGTTCTCGGGCTAAACAGAGAGGACGTGGAAAAGGTCAGAGGCTAATTGAATGACATCATTGTGTTTTTACAGCCCCTTCCTCCCCCTAACTCCTCCATTTGCACAAACAACGGTGCTTCTGTTGCTAATAGGTGTAGCTAATAAAGGCAGGAACACAGCATCAGTGTGTTGCATCAAGTGCTCCTTTCACCTACTGGTGTGCTCAAATCTTCCAACTGCAGCTCTGGTGGAAAAGAGTTGCAGACTTGAGCCTGTTAGTTGGTGTTCTTTGAGATGGTGGGCATGCTCACGCTGGCCTTGTGTCGGGAACACCGCATTGTTTAGTGCAGTGGTTCTCAAACTTTTTTTGTCATCCCCCACTTTAGACAAGGGGGAGTTTTCAAGCCCCACCTGCTCCCATTGCCCCAACAGAACACTAACGCCAAGCTTAACATTTTCAAATGTATTGAACATCAAGTAACATCAAGTTGTATGCATTCAAACTCAATAACATAACATAACATCAAGTTCAATAATAAATAAAATAACTGTGCAGCTGTGGTATAACTCGCATCAAGTTCAATAATAAATAAAATACTCTCATCAAGTTCAATAATAAATAAAATACTTGCATCAAGTTTAATAATAAATAAAATACTTGCATCAAGTTTAATAATAAATAAAATACTCGCATCAAGTTCAATAATAAATAAAATACTCGCATCAAGTTTAATAATAAATAAAATACTCTCATCAAGTTCAATAATAAATAAAATACTCGCATCAAGTTCAATAATAAATAAAATACTTGCATCACGTTTAATAATAAATAAAATACTTGCATCAAGTTTAATAATAAATAAAATACTTGCATCAAGTTTAATAATAAATAAAATACTTGCATCAAGTTTAATAATAAATAAAATACTTGCATCAAGTTTAATAATAAATAAAATACTTGCATCAAGTTTAATAATAAATAAAATACTTGCATCAAGTTCAATAATAAATAAAATACTTGCATCAAGTTTAATAATAAATAAAATACTTGCATCAAGTTTAATAATAAATAAAATACTTGCATCAAGTTTAATAATAAATAAAATACTTGCATCAAGTTTAATAATAAATAAAATACTTGCATCACGTTTAATAATACATAAAATACTTGCATCAAGTTTAATAATAAATAAAATACTTGCATCAAGTTTAATAATAAATAAAATACTTGCATCAAGTTTAATAATAAATAAAATACTTGCATCAAGTTCAATATTAAATAAAACAAAAGTGTTATAACTTGCATCAAGTTCAATAATAAATCAAAAAAAGTGTTATAACTTGCATCAAGTTCACTAATAAATCAAATATCTTGCATCAAGTTCAATAATAAATAAAATAAAAGTGCCACTTTGCAATCTTTGCGGAAAAAAAAAGGAGGAGCTATGCATTTGGCAAGATAGGGCAAGTGAACATGAGTTTTGCAGTACTCCATCATTAGTTTTGCACTGCACAGTTATTCAAATTGGGGTTGCAGGCTTGACACTGCCACGCTTAAGTCATGCTCAATGTTCAGCTGAGACCTGTACCTCGTTTTGAGTGAAGCAACAGCTGAAAAGCCTATCTCAAACGGAAGCCAGATTTTTGTTTCCCTGCGGGCGTTGGCTTCGGCTCGACGACCTTTGAGCTGCGAGTCACAAATGTATCCATTTTGTGTAATTGTGGTCCACACATTAGCCTGCTACCCATCCGCGCGAAAGTTTGTTCCGCTTAGCCCCGCCTCCATTAGTTACTGTTGCTATGTCTGTCAAACTTTCGCTCTGACCAAGAAATTTAAAGCCTATAGGACAAAATAGTATTCCACAGACAGAATCACAAAGTGATTCACAGTGTGTATAGAAAATGAAAGCATAGTAAAAAAAAAAAAATCTGAAGAAAAAATGTAAGTGAAATTTCCTCCCGTTCCTCGCGCCCCACCTGTCATGTCTCTATTCCCCACCTGTCATGTCTCTATTCCCCACCTGTCATCTCTCTATTCCCCACCAGTGGGGCCCGCCCCACACTTTGAGAAACGCTGGTTTAGTGACAGTGAGCGTATTAAAGGCCTACTGAAAGCCACTACTAGCCACCACGCAGTCTGATAGTTTATATATCAATGATGAAATATTAACATTGCAACACATGACAATACGGCCCGCTTTAGTTTACTAAATTGCAATTTTAAATTTCCCGCTGAGTTTCTTGTTGAAAACATTGCGGAATGATGACGTGTGTTTGTAGTGTCATTGCTTGGAGGGGACATATTAGCCCAGCACCACTTACAGCTAAATGTCGTCTCTTTTCATCGCATAATTACACAGTAATTTGGACATCCGTGTTTCTGAATCTTTTGCAATTTGTTCAATTAATAATGGAGACTATAAAGAAGAATGCTGTTGGTGGAAAGTGGTGTGTTGCAGCTGCCTTTAGCACCGAGACACAGCCGGTGTTTCTTTCTTTGTTGTGAAGCTTTAACACAGAGCGGTCAAGCGAACATTTTTCTCTACGTCAACCAGCAAGTTTTTGGATGGGAAAATTGTTGGCTCTTACCGGAGACTTCAGTGGATTGTGGGACGTTCTCTTGTAGCTGTCAAAAAGACAGCTGTGATCTTGGCTCCTCTTTGAGACAGTGGCGTTCACCGCAGCCATCCGACTTTCTTTACTCATCTAATCTCACTAAAATACTATTAACACAATAAGCGGATAAGGGATTTTGCAGAATTATCCTAGTAAATGTGTCTAATTACATCTGAAACTCTACCACTACCGCCGCCCGGAGCCGTCGCTTTTTCTTTTTTCTCTTTTTTAGTGCCTCACTCTAACTTTCCTCATCCACGAATCTTTCATCCTCGCTCAAATTAATGGGGAAATTGTCGCTTTCTCGGTCCGAATCGCTCTCGCTGCTGGTGGCCATGATTGTAAACAATGTTCAGATGTGAGGAGCTCCACAACCCGTGACGTCACGCGCACATCGTCTGCTACTTCCGGTACAGGCAAGGCTTTTTTATTCGCGACCAAAAGTTGCGACCTTTATCGTCAATATTCTCTACTAAATCCTTTCAGCAAAAATATGGCAATATGGCGAAATGATGAAGTATGACACATAGAATGGACCTGCTATCCCCGTTTAAATAAGAACATCTCATTTCAGTAGGCCTTTAAAAAGACGTCTTTTCGCTGGGCGCTGCTGCACCACATAGCCAGCTCTGGCCAAACAACATGCGTTGAGAAATGTTTATTTGCTCCTTCATTGCAGAAGACTTCCATGAGACAGTCAAAGAAAAAGGCCTATTCTTATGCTGAAGGTCTGCCAAGATCCCCGAGGAACAATTCCAGCTCTCCTAAAGGGAAACAGACTATGAGCAGGCGGCAAATTGGACGACTACACCTCCTAACACAAGGAACATTTTTATTGGTGTTGGAGGTGTTTGCGTTGTGGTCGTCATTCGTCCCTAACCTCTTGTTTTTATTTCAATGTTCCCCCCCGCTCGTGTTTACATCAGCCCAGTGTCCCTTTACGGCCCTTGTGGGGGCATGGGGGGGATCAGAGAGCTCTCTTAAGTGCATCCAGCTGTGAGCGAGTGATGCTGATGTTAAGGGAGGATGACACTGTGGTGAGACCGCTTCCCCTGAGAACGTGTCGAGTCAGCAAACGATCCCACAGCGTCCGCGTGTTACTTTTCCAGCTCCTAATCATCTGTTTGTTGGGGGAGGTGGGCATTACGTCTTCATTACTTGTCAAAGCTTCTTTTTCTGTCTTTTCCCGCTCAGATGCTGGAGGAAGACGCAGCCCGTGGTGTGAGCGGCTGGGTGTCGAGCTGGTTAGGAGGCCGAGGAGCTCAAAGCGTCCCCAACACCCCCCAGAGGCCCACCAGTGGCCACAGCTTCAACTCGGTAAGAAACAATAATGACTTCAGTGTTTTCACCCCAAGGCCAGCCTGATATGAGCCAACAGAGCTCCGTGTTGGACAAGTGGAAACTTATTTAACACCAAAGTCTCAAAGTTCACCAAGTCATGCACTACAAAAATTGTTTTGCACCAGGTAGCGGTTTCATGCAGGTATTATTTTAATGGCCCACCCTTCCACTTGTGGCAGACAAATACAGCAAAAAATAAGTACATGAAAAATACAACTCTAATAACACACTGTTTTGGGGTTTTTTTGCAAAAAAGCTTGAAAGTTTTGGTTTTTTGCTCATTTTCACTAGCTTGTGGGCTTATTTTGTGGTTTAGGTATCTGAGGCGTTGTACGTGATAAATCATCATGAAGGACAAACGCGTGCACTGCAAAAAGTCAATGGTCAAAAACAAGAAGAAAACAAACCAAAATTAGGGGTATTTTACTTGAACTAAGGAAAATTATCTGCCAATAGAACAAGAACATTTGGCTTGTTAAGACTTTCCAAAACAAGTACAATTAGCTTTGGTTTATTGATTGAAACCTTCATTAGTAGATTGCACAGTACAGTACATATTCCGTACAATTGACCACTAAATGGTAACACCCCAATAAGTTTTTCAACTTGTTTAAGTCGGGGTCGGTGCTTCACGGTGGCAGAGGGGTTAGTACGTCTGCCTCACAATACGAAGTTCCTGCAGTCCTGGGTTCAAATCCAGGCTCGGGATCTTTCTGTGTGGAGTTTGCATGTTCTCCCCGTGAATGCGTGGGTTCCCTCCGGGTACTCCGGCTTCCTCCCACCTCCAAAGACATGCACCTGGGGATAGGTTGATTGGCAACACTAAATGGTCCCTAGTGTGTGAATGTTGTCTGTCTATCTGTGTTGGCCCTGCGATGAGGTGGCGATTTGTCCAGGGTGTACCCCGCCTTCCGCCCGATTGTAGCTGAGATAGGCGCCAGCACCCCCCGCGACACCGAAAGGGAATAAGCGGTAGAAAATGGATGGATGGATAAGTCGGGGTCCACGTTGATCAAGTCATGGTAGCTAACCCCAATTAACCCAAAAATACCTTAAAATGAGTATATTCTTACTAATAACCACTGCACTTTTCTTTGTAGAAAAAAAAAGAGACCTTTTTTCTCTATATAGTAAGATATATTGTTAAATGAAGTAAATGCTAGTGCCATTATCTTGACATAATGATATTCGCCCGGCATTACATTTCTTGAAGCCAGCAAACTTACACTAAAAACTAGTTTATTCTTCTTCATGGAAAGGCAACAAGGCAACCGCTTGGTACTCTCGGGGTCTACTAGCCGCTCAGGCTAATCATATTTTCTAAAAATGCATTTTCCCATCGATTACATGACTTCATTGCGCCAAGTGCGTGCTCTTTCAGTCAATTAGTGTGTGAGGAATGAATAAATATATATATATATATATATATAAATAAATTGTATACTTATATACAGTATATATTATATACTTGTACATACATATATATATATAATATACACACACACACACAGCCCGGCCCCCAGACATACATATATATATATATATATATATATGTATATATATATATATATATATATACACAGTGGGGCATAAAAGTATTTAGTCAGCCAGCGATTGTGCAAGTTCTCCCACTTCAAATGATGACAGAGGTCTGTCATTTTCATCATAGGTACACTTCAACTGTGAGAGACAGAATGTGAAAAAAAAATCCAGGAATTCACATTGTAGGAATTTTAAAGAATTTATTTGTAAATGATGGTGGAAAATAAGTATTTGGTCAAGCATTCAAAGCTCTCACTGATGGAAGGAGGTTTTGGCTCCAAATCTCACGATAAATGGCCCCATTCATTCTTTCCTTAACACGGATCAATCGTCCTGTCTCCTTAGCAGAAAAACAGCCCCACAGCATGATGTTTCCACCCCCATGCTTCACAGTAGGTATGGTGTTCTTGGGATGCAACTCAGTATTCTTCTTCCTCCAAACACGACGAGTTGAGTTTATACCAAAAAGTGATATTTTGGTTTCATCTGACCACATGACATTCTCCCAATCCTCTGCTGTATCATCCATGTATCCATTTTGGTATAAACTCAACTGGTGGTGTTTGGAGGAAGAAGAATACTGAGTTGCATCCCAAGAACACCACACCTACTGTGAAGCATGGGGGTGGAAACATCATTCTTGGGGCTGTTTTTCTGCTAAGGGGACAGGACGATTGATCCGTGTTAAGGAAAGAATGAATGGGGCCATGTATCGTGAGATTTGGAGCCAAAACCTCCTTCCATCAGTGAGAACTTTGAATGGTTGACCAAATACTTATTTTCCACCATCATTTACAAATAAATTCTTTAAAATTCCTACAATGTGAATTCCTGGATTTTGTTTTCACATTCTGTCTCTCACAGTTGAAGTGTACCTATGATGAAAATTACAGACCTCTGTCATCATTTTAAGTGGGAGAACTTGCACAATCGCTGGCTGACTAAATACTTTTTTGCCCCACTGTACATATATATATATATATATATATATTATATATATATATATATATATATATATATATATATACATACATACATACCTATACACACACATCCCGGCCCCCAGCTAAAAAAATTGTTATTGTAATTTTGAAGAATTTACCTGAATGTGCATGAACTATTTCTATTCAAAATAGTTTGAAATGTCACACGTTAAAAGTTTAAATATTAACTGTCCGTTTACTGTACTGTGCCAACTATATAAGTACGTTTTTTCCGAGTTTTTCTCTTGTTTCATTGAAAATAAAACCGCATAGTCCATTTATTTGGCTGTCATCTGTTTTAAATTATGAGACACAATTGTGTCAAAGTCATGATTTTTTATTTCATGCTTGAAAAAAAAAAAAAATGACCGTACTTTGAAAAAGCAGTTTTATACTTGTGAGTGTTGATGACAGCTTACAAAACTTGATATTCTACTTTCAAGCATGTTTTACTCAATATAGGTCATCACATCTTACTGAGATCATTTAGGACCAAAACACTTAAAACAAGTAAAACACTGCCATAAAATCTGCCTAGTGAGAAGAATGATCTTATCAGACAGAAAAGAAGCAAACAGCCTTATTTGAGATATTTCATCTGACTTAGATTTCACTTTTTGCAGTGTGGATGTATAGTAAAATAAGAAATAGTTCCAATATTTAGTTATGTATTTATATTTTGTTTAATATTTTGTGCATGGATACACTTCAGTATGCTTTATTCATGTGTGTTTTCTTGCATAAACACATATGTTGATGTTAATTACTTGTGTAAAAATAGCAGCACTTTAATTTACTAGGTCAAGTGAGATATGTATTTTCTCCCTCCAGCACACTTCAAATATGCAACAATTTAGCACATGTTTACCCATTAGCACTTTTTGCAAGTGTCTATCCTTAAATGGGAACGGCACTTCTTTGGAATTATGTCTGTAATACATAATCATTTTGTAAGACAGGAACACATGCTTTTCTTTTTTTATGCATTAAAACTTGTAAATAAACGTTAGCAAAAGTCAGCTAACAATTAAGCTAGTGGGTTTCCGCCTCTGAAGCGCTTTAAAATGAAAAAATAAATAAAAAAATATGTTCTAATACCCCTCCGTAATAGTCAGGTAACACAAAAACTTTTATTTATTTATACGATTCTCTTGAGGTCCATTATACCATTTTTTAAATTGAAATGGAGGTGTATATTGACAAAAAAAGGCCCAATGGCCCACACCAAAAATATTAAAACCAATATTTTCATGGATAAGGAAGCTTAACAAGGTAACCAAGAGATGAGAAACAAATTGGATAATAATTGTTTTTAGTGTATTTTACAGCTACATGGGTTTAAACCGACCCGTTAACATAAGAGATGGTAACAGAAAGCTAACACAAGAGGAAGATTAACAACATCCAAAAGCCTCCATTAAGGTTTTACATACCTGCCGTAAGTCTATACTGTAAGTAATGTTGTAACAGACACATTCATAATAATGATACCTACGTATTTTGCTCATTTCAAGCATACTGTAGCAAGTTAATTTCACCGACGCTTCACAACGTTTCCTTTTTCTTTCAACAATAACAAACACTAATCACGGCATACTTAATTGAAGATAAATACTATTACTTTGGGACAATTATTGATCCAAAACATGATATTTTTGAGCCTGAATATAAGGAGGATTTAGAAACTGTGTGCTAAACCGATCCAGCTCTAGTTAAACACTAAGCATCATTGCTAAGTGCTAAACATATACAAACTTTGAAAGTTATCCCACAGTCACTTACTGTACAATATCTGCTCCCACTGGGGTGACGAGTGATGGGATGTTCATATCCTCACATTCAGATGAAGAATTTATCATAATCCCTACAAAGGGTTAAAAAAAAAAGTGGCCGAGCGTTTTTCGTGTGTATTCCTCGCCATCTCCAGGTCTAAGTTGAATGTCAAAGTTGACCAACTTCTTGATTTATTGCTAACAACCTTTTACCATGGAGGGGAGAGGCATGATTAATAATCTAGATTGAACTTTCACCAGCTCATAGGCGATGCAGCAGCAGTTTGCTGGCTCAATATGTCGTTATAGCAGCATAAGCTAGTTAGCACTCTGTGATCAGCGTGCCACTAAAATACAAACCCTGTTTCCATATGAGTTGGGAAATTGTGTTAGATGTAAATATAAACAGAATACAATGATTTGCAAATCCTTTTCAAGCCATATTCAGTTGAATATGCTACAAAGACAACATATTTGATGTTCAAACTCATAAACTTTTTTTTTTTTTTTGCAAATAATAATTAACTTATGAATTTGATGCCAGCAACACGTGAAAAAGAAGTTGGTGGCAATAAATACTGATAAAATTGGGGAATGCTCATCAAACACTTATTTGGAACATCCCACAGGTGTGCAGGCTAATTGGGAACAGGTGGGTGCCATGATTGGCTATAAAAACAGCTTCCCCAAAAATGCTCAGTCTTTCACAAGAAAGGATGGGGCGAGGTACACCCCTTTGTCCACAACTGTGTGAGCAAATAGTCAAACAGTTTAAGAACAACCTTTCTCAAAGTGACATTGCAAGAAATTTAGGGATTTCAACATCTACGCTCCATAATATCATCAAAAGGTTCAGAGAATCTGGAGAAATCACTCCACGTAAGCGGCATGGCCGGAAACCTACATTGAATGACCGTGACCTTCCATCCCTCAGACGGCACTGTATCAAAAAGCGACATCATTCTCTAAAGGATATCACCACATGGGCTCAGGAACACTTCAGAAAACCACTGTCACTAAATACAGTTGGTCGCTACATCTGTAAGTGCAAGTTAAAGCTCTACTATGCAAAGCCAAAGCCATTTATCAACAACATCCAGAAACGTTGCTGGCTTCTCTGGGCCCGAGATCATCCAAGATGGACTGATGCAAAGTGGAAAAGTGTTCTGTGGTCTGACGAGTCCACATTTCAAATTGTTTTTGGAAATATTCGACATCGTGTGATCCGGACCAAAGGGGAAGCGAACCGTCCAGACTGTTATCGACGCAAAGTTGAAAAGCCAGCATGTGTGATGGTATGGGGGTGCATTAGTGCCCAAGACATGGGTAACTTACACATCTGTGAAGGCACCATTTATGCTGAAAGGTACATACAGGTTTTGGAGCAACATATGTTGTCATCCAAGCAACGTTATCATGGACGCCCCTGCTTATTTCAGCAAGACAATGCCAAGCCAGGTGTTACAACAGCGTGATTTCGTAGTAAAAGACTGCAGGTACTTTCCTGGCCCGCCTGCAGTCCAGACCTGTCTCCCATGGAAAATGTGTGGCGCATTATGAAGCGTAAAATAGGACAGCGGAGACCCCGGACTGTTGAAGGACTGAAGCTCTACATAAAACAAGAATGGTAAAGAATTCCACTTTCAAAGCTTCAACAATTAGTTTCCTCAGTTCCCAAACTTTTATTGAGTGTTGTTAAAAGAAAAGGTGATGTAACACAGTGGTGAACATGCCCTTTCCCAACTACTTTGGCACATGTTGCAGCCAGGAAATTCTAAGTTAATGATTATTTGCAAAAAAAAAATAAAGTTAATGAGTTTGAACATCAAATATGTTGTCTTTGTAGCATATTCAACTGAATATGGCTTGAAAGGGATTTGCAAATCATTGTATTCTGTTTATATTTACATCTAACACAATTTCCCAACTCATATGGAAACGGGGTTTGTAAATAATAGGCAATATTACATAAAAAGTGCAGTTTTTTTTAACTTAGGCCAAGGGGGGTGTTTATTTTCTTCCTTTAGCACACTTTTTATATGCATGTTTGTTCCAGTCCTTCTCAGAGATGTTTGTGAGGTTCCTGGAGACCGAGTCGAGGCCCTCGCTTCCCGCACCAAAGCTTCTTCACCATGACATCCAACCTCTAAGCCCCCCGCCTTCTCGTAGAACCAACACGTCGGGTAAAAAAAACTGCTCCTTTGTGGTCTTTGGCTGCCTGCAATCATGGATGAGCACATCACCCTCTCACCCTCTCACAGGTGCCGTGGTGGCGGCAGCGGCCAGCAAGCGAGCCGCCGACTCCAACCCCTTCCTGGCGCTGCGCTCTGCTGCCGTGCCCCTGCTGGGTGGTTCCGGCACCCCGGGGAGTCACCTGCTGATGAAGCCCATCTCGGACGCCTTGCCCACCTTCACACCCGTGCCCGTGTCGGCCGAGGCCAGCAGCGGCGCCGTGCTGAAAGACCTGCTGAGGCAGTGAAGAGAAGCTCTGGTGTTCTATGCATCCTCATCCAAGTAAAGCTTTATTTCAATCCACAAAAACATCAACTCTGGGGGGGAAAAAAAGCACATTTTTAGTTTTTCTCAGTTTTTTTGTCTTCTAAATGCATCAATTTATGAACCAAAGTGACCTTTTGAGCTCCCACTTTAACCCGTGAGGGCTCGCTCCAATCATCATCTCAGTTTTGCTTTCTTTTTCCCTGACATGATCACATTACCAGATTGCCAACATCTGCAAAAGTCACAAAGACCTCACATTAAATAGTCCTATACTTATATTATATATTTTTCCCCCTATTTATGGGCGCTACTTACACAGTGCCTGTTATTTTTGCTAATAAGCTGTATAATCATGATGTAAATGGATAATAGGAATATTTATATTTACAGAACAATAAAAAACGGACTGTTTGTACATTTATCTTCTAGGCTGTTAAGGACGTTTTGTAGATGTGGAGAAAAAAAAGTTTTGGAATAAACGTACTTCTGCCCCCTGCTGGTGGTTTAGTAGAACACTTCTTCCACGCGTCGACGGCACACTGCAGGAACTCTTTTTTTAGTGGCACAAATGTAATCTTTTAGCGTTTTGTGCACAAATGTTGCAGATTTTTCTCCTCCAAGCTGTGCTTTGGCTGCACTTGGATCTTGCACGAGAAGGGAGGGGGGCGTCTCTTTTTCTGTCTGATGGGATCCAGCTGTGCAAGGGGGGGCTGAACGTGTGAGGGGGCGTCAGCTAAATCATCTTTTAGAGGCCACACCATCCCGTCCTGTTCCACTTTGAAAGCGGTCCTTCCTTTTAGCGACCTGGACCAGGGACTGACATCCTGGTGTGGTGGTCTTAGCTGAGGGGGGGTCGACCACAGGACTTGAGTCAACATTTGAAGGGTCGTTGAAGGAAAAGCTGAGACATGTTTTGTGGCAAAAGTTCCTGCAAGCTGTCTTCCTCTGCAAGGTTAGTACATCAACTGTATCCTAGTTTAGTAGAAGTTGTTCACTGCACATTTTCTGCTTGCAGGATGTTGGCAGCTCTGCTATTTATTTTGTTGCATATCCAGTTGGCACATGGACAGGTAGGCACTTTATTCCCATATTTTCTCCTCACTATTCCAACTACTTTATTTACATGAACTATTTTTGACTCAAACTTAGCAATAAAACGCAAAAGCTACTGGTTTTACTATTGGACTGTACTTTATAGTGTGTATGTTTTCATTCATTTGGAGCGTTCCAGAACCAGCACTTACTGCACAGATGGTTTTTTTTACACATAGAATACAACTATTATGAAGACCAATTCATAGAAAGCAATGTAAATATCTGAAAAAGCAGCAAAAGAAATCGAATGCAGGCATTGACTCATCTATTTTAATGTGATATAATTACGGACCCTGTTTCCATATGAGTTGGGAAATTGTGTTAGATGTAAATATAAACAGAATACAATGATTTGCAAATCCTTTTCAAGCCATATTCAGTTGAATATGCTACAAAGACAACATATTTCATGTTCAAACTCATAAACATATATATTTTTTTGCAAATAATCATTAACTTTAGAATTTGATGCCAGCAACACGTGACAAAGAAGTTGGGAAAGGTGGCAATAAATACTGATAAAGTTGAGGAATGCTCATCAAACACTTATTTGGAACATCCCACAGGTGTGCAGGCTAATTGGGAACAGGTGGGTGCCATGATTGGGTATAAAAGCAGCTTCCATGAAATGTTAAGTCATTCACAAACAAGGATGGAGTGAGGGTCACCACTTTGTAAGCAAATTGTCAAACAGTTTTAGAACAACATTCCTCAAGGAGCTATTGCAAGGAATTTAGGGATTTCACCATCTACACTCAGTAAAATCATCAAAAAGTTTGGAGAATCTGCAGAAATCACTGCACGTAAGCGATGATCCCTCAGGCGGTACTGCATTAAAAACCGACATCAGTGTGTAAAGGATATCACCACATGGGCTCAGGAACACTTCATAAAACCACTGTCAGTAACTATCATCTACGGTCCGTAAAATCAGGTTCACAATCTGGAGAAATCACTGCACGTAAGCGATGATATTACGGCCCTTTGAACCCTCAGGCGGTACTGCGTCAAAAACTGACATCATTGTGTCAAGAATATCACCACCTGGGCTCAGGAACCACTGTCAGTAACTACAGTTGGTCGCTACAAGTTATAGCAAGTTAAAACTCTGTTATACAAAGCAAAACCCATTTATCAACAACATCCAGAAACGCCGCTGGCTTGGCTGGGCCCGAGCTCATCTAAGATGGACTGATGCAAAGTGGAAAAGTGTTCTGTGGTCTGACGAGTCCACATTTCAAATTATATTTGGAAACTGTGAACGTGGTGTCCTCCGGAACAAAGAGGAAAATAACCATCCAGATTGTTATAGGTGCAAAGTTGAAAAGCCAGCATGTGTGATGGTATGGGGGTGCATTAGTGCCCAAGGCATGGGTAACTTACACATCTGTGAAGGCACCATTAATGCTGAAAGGTACATACAGGTTTTGGAGCAACATATGTTGTCATCCAAGCAACGTTATCATGGACGCCCCTGCTTATTTCAGCAAGACAATGCCAAGCCACGTGTTACAACAGTGTGGTTTTGTAGTAAAAGAGTGCGGGTTCTTTCCTGGCCCGCCTGCAGTCCAGACCTGTCTCCCATGGAAAATGTGTGGCGCATTATGAAGCATAAATACGACAGCGGAGACCCCGGACTGTTGAAGGACTGAAGCTCTACATAAAACAAGAATGAGAAAGAATTCCACTTTCAAAGCTTCAACAATTAGTTTCCTCAGTTCCCAAACGTTTATTGAGTGTTGTTAAAAGAAAAGGTGATGTAACACAGTGGTGAACATGCCCTTTCCCAACTACTTTGGCACATGTTGCAGCCATGAAATTCTAAGTTAATTATTATTTGCAAATAAAAATAAAGTTTATGAGTTTGAACATCAAATATGTTGTCTTTGTAGCATATTCAACTGAATATGGCTTGAAAAGGATTTGCAAATCATTGTATTCTGTTTATATTTACATCTAACACAATTTCCCAACTCATATGGAAACGGGTTTGTAGATGAACAATAAGGGATTGTAGCATTGTTTTACTGCGTATTATAAAAACCCTAGAAAAATGATAGCATCAGCAGTCTTGCAGGATGTTCATTCAGTTGTTTAAAAGCAGATAACAGACATAACACCAAACTATATTCATTTCAAACAGAAACTTTCTGGCCTTAAAAAAACATAATCATTCATCAATCTATCCCATTTTTGCAATAAGGCCCTTAATCACAAGTGTCTCAAAGGGCTTCCACAAACACATAACAACATCTCCTGATCTAAACCCACAATCAGGCAAAGAGAAACTTCCTTATGGGGAAGAATTTGAAAGCTTGAGAAGGAATTGAAGATGTAGGGACCCTCCTTCCAGGGTAACTGGCTGCATTGGATGTCAACTGGGCATTTATTTGTAAGTTAAGTAGGTTAGGTCACTATCAGCATATTTCAGTCATGCATGTTTATCACCTGAGAAATGGACATTGTAGCAATGTAGGTCTGACTTGGTAAGACATGTACAGCTGGCAGTGAACTTAGTGAGCTCAGAAAGCAAAAGAACAAGTATATACCGTATTTTACGCACTATAAGGCGCACCGGATTATAAGGCGCACCTTCAATGAATGGCCTATTTTAAAACTTTGTTCATATATAAAGCGCACCGCATTATAAGGCGCAGAGAATAGATGCTACAGTAGAGGCTGGGGTTACGTTATGCATCCTTTAGATCATGGGTAGGGAACCTATGGCTCTAGAGCCAGATGTGGCTCTTTTGATGACTTCATCTGGCTCTCGGATAAATCCGAGCTGACATTGCTTAACACGATAAGTAATGAATAATTCCACTTGTAATCACAGTGTTAAAAATAATGTTCAAAATATAAAACATTCTCATGCATTTTTAATCCATCATCCGTTTTCTACCACACCTGTTCAAGAAGTTGCGTTAATGGTAAGAAGTTATTTATTTATTATTGGTTAGTGTGGGGGTTGCCCTCCTGGGGGTTCTTCAGACCACCAAGCACCGACATGAGAGCCTGTTTCAGGGTTACAATATTGTTTTATTTTTCAATAAGTCTCTCAGTTGCTTTCCAGCAATTGTAATTTCCAGCCCCAACCCAGTCTCTCCTCCTGGCTGCTGCTTATAACAGAGCAACAGGTGATTAGGTAACAAGGCCCAGGTGGGCCGTTTACGCACCTGTCGCTGCAGGCCCGCAGGCCACGCCCCCTCCAAAGTTAGCTTCAGAATAACAATGTTATTACAAAGAATAAGAGTCCTATTATACTCTAGAAATGTTGGTCCTACTTAAAAATGCATGTGTTTAGTTGTGTTCAGTGTTAAAAAAATATTATATGGCTCTTACGGAAATATATTTTAAAATATTTGACTTTTTGGCTCTCTCAGCCGAAAAGGTTCCCGACCCCTGCTTTAGATGGAGCTGCGCTAAAGGCAATGTCAACAAAACAGTCAGATAGGGTCAGTCAAACTTTATTATATTAATAGATTACAAAGCAGCGTTCTGATAACTCCGTTCACTTCCCAAAATGAATAGACAGCTGTTTATTATTTTCCCCGATTCAATAAACACGTAAAAAACAGTCTGATACTGTTACGGTAAATCAAACGTTAGTGCAATCACAATCTAGTAACACTCAAAATAGTGCAAAGCAATAAGATATCAATAACTCAACATTGCTCAAACCATAAAGTCACACAACACAACACACTTCTTCTACGGGGGGAAAATAAAGTTGGTGGCTGCTTACCGTAGTTGTGAGACCTGTTGTGGCTCAATATTGGTCCACATATAAGGCCCAGCGGACTATAAGGCGCACTCTCAGCTTTTGAGAAAATGTGAGGTTTTTAGGTGCGCCTTATAGTGCGGAAAATACGGTACATTTGATTATTTACATTCTGGGGAGGTGTGATGTGGTGGGGGGGAGGCTTGTAGTTTCCTGGAGGTTTTCTTTGAGTGTGGTTTTGAAGGAGGATAGAGATGCACTTTCTTATACACCTGTTGGGAGTGTGTTCCATACTGATGTGGAATACAAGGAGAACGAGTTAAGACCTTTGTTAGATGGGAATCTGGGTTTGATGTGGTTTGTGGAGCTCTCCCTGGTGAGAAGGTTGTAAAAGACCAACAACTGGTAGTCCAGGGAAAACATCCAAGCCCTAAGACAGGGGTGTCAAACCCAAATACAGAGTGGGCCAAAATGTAAAACTGAACAAAGCCGCGGGCCAAGGTTGAACAAATTAACCTTTTAATAGAAACCCAAACAAGTTTTGCAATGAATATTGAACATGGTGGAATAGGGGTTAGTGCATCTGCCTCACAATACGAAGGTCCTGAGTAGGTCCTGCGTTCAATCCTGGGTTCGGGATCTTTGAGTGGAGGTTTGCATGTTCTCCTCCCGTGACTGCGTGGGTTCCCTCCGGGTACTCCGGCTTCCTCCCATGGAACAGGCAGAGCTTTATAACATAATAGTGCAAAATCAACTTTCAAAAAACATCAGTGTATATTAAATAAAATTGAAATAAAAAAATTAATGCCTCTTTTCTGAGGTAAATATCAACATTAACTTTTTCCACTGGCTAATAAATTTGAAAATAAAATAAAAATGAGGTGGGCGGGGTTTGGTGGTAGCGAGGAGTGTATATTGTAGCGTTCCGGTAGAGTTAGTGCTGCAAGGGTTTCTGGGTATTTGTTCTGTTGTGTTTATGTTGTGTTACGGTGCGGGTGTTTCTCCCGAAATGTGTTTTGTCATTCTTGTTTGGTGTGGGTTCACAGTGTGGCGCATATTTGGAACAGTGTTAAAGGTCTTTATACGGCCACCCTCAGTGTGACCTGTATGGATTTTGACCCAAGTATGTGTGTGTGAAAGCCACATATATTATGTGACCTGGCCAGCACACTGTTTATATGGAGGAAAAAGAGGACACTAAAGGCAGTGCCTTTAAGGCACGCTCCCAATATTGTTGTCCGGGTGGAAATCCGGAGAATGGTTGCCCAGGGAGATTTTCGGGAAGGGCACTAAACTTCGGGAGTCTCCCGGAAAAATCGGGAGGGTTGGCAAGTATGAGTATTAGCGGTAAATGTGGTGTTACCGGCAGGCCAGCTCTAATGTTAGTTTGATATTGCCTCAAGGGCCAAATGAAATTAAACGGCGGGCCAAATTTGGCCCGTGGGCCAGAGTTTGACAGCCATGCCCTAAGACAAGAAAATGCACAGCAATAACAAATGAACAAAAACTGGAGTCCCTGTCTGTGACTGAACTTTAAGAAAGTGCCAAAAGGAAATGGGATTTATGTCGGAAAAACTAAACGAAAGCCCTCATAAACATCTAAAAAGATGTTTATGAGGTTTCTTTCCCGTCTTTCTTTCTTTCTTTCTTTTGTTCTTTCTTTCTTTCTGCCACCCTCTGTGTGACCTGTATGGCTGTTGACCAAGTATGCCTTGCAATAGTATGTGAATAGGCAGACACGCAAAGGCATTACCTTTCAAGTTGATTGGCACTCTGTACCTCCCCGTACGTCCGTGTACACAATTTTACTTTTAAAACCGATACCGATAATTTTGAAAACCGATAATTTCCGATATCACATTTTAGAGCATTTATCGGACATCCCTACTATTTACATTGTAGATTGTCACTAAAGGCATCACAACTATGACACTTGTGAAGTGAATACCCTTTCAGGTGGACTACCCCTTGAAGTTAATAGAGAGAATGCCAGGAGTGTGCAAAGCAGTAGTCAGAGCAAAGGGTGGCTATTTTGAAGAAAACTAGAATATAAAACAGAGACAATGCACCTGGGGATAGGTTGATTGGCACCACTAAATAGTCCCTAGTGTTTGAATGTTGTCTATGTGTGTTGGCCTTGTGATGAGGTAGCGACTTGTCCAGGGAGTAATAGCCTTCCGCCCGATTGTAGCAGAGAGGCACCAGCGATCCCAAAGGGAATATCAGGTAGAAAATGGATGGATGGATGGATGGATAGAATACAAAACATGTTTTCAGTTATTTCCTATTTTTTCGTTAAGTACATAAGTCCTCTTCTGTCCATTCATAGTTTTGATATGACAATCTACAATATAAATAGTCATGAAAATAAAGGAAACACATTGAATGAGAAAGTGTGTCCAAACTTTCGGCCTGTACTGTAAATATTTCTGGTATTATTGGCATGCAGGAATATGTCGCTGACTTCCAAAAGCAGTTCTTGATCTTCCAGTTATTAAACAGTCCAAGTTAAAGTTCCTCCTCCAATGAGAATTGTTGTGCTGATGTTCCAGCAGACGTGCTCCGAAGGCTTCACGTTCGAGCGCAGGTCGAGACAATGCATCGGTAAGCGCCTCCGCCGTACGATTTAAATCCGCTAAAAGCGTGCTCAGCACACCTTTTGCTCTCGCCCCTCCCAGATGTGGACGAGTGCCGCACCATGCCCGACGCCTGCAGGGGTGACATGCGCTGCGTCAACCAGAACGGGGGCTACCTGTGCCTCCCCCGGGGTCTCTATAGCCGGCCCTTGAGGCCCGAGCCCCCGCAGCTGTCCCGAGACCGCTTATGGGGGGCACGTCGGCGGGACAGAGCGAGAGCTTTCAGCCCGTCGCCCCTGAGAGGTCGGCGGAGCCTAGCTACCCCCAGGTGAGCTACCCGGTTGCCGTGCATCCTGGGATACACGCTGGCGGACGACGGTACCTGCACAGGTGAGTGGACTTTTAGTCCTTCTTGTGTGCGAGTGCAACACATTACTAGCCTCTCTCCAATCAGCTGTTATAACTATGGCAAGTGAAAGAGTACATTTACGACAAAATTCTATTCAATCAGTGGTTCTCAAACTTTTTTCACCAAGTGCCACCTCAGAGACTTGGCTCTTCAAGTACCACCTTAACGAGCAACATTAAAGGCCTACTGAAAGCCACTACTAGCAGTTTGATGGTTTATATATCAATGATGAAATATTAACATTGCAACACATGCCAATACGGCCGCTTTAGTTTACTAAATTGCAATTTTAAATTACACACGGAAGTATCATGCTAAAATGTCGCGGTATGATGAGGCGTGCGTGTGACGTCACGCAATGTAGAGGACATTTTGTTCCAGCACCGTTCACAGCTATAAGTCGTCTCTTTTCATCGCATAATGGACGGCGTGGCGCAGTGGAAGAGTGGCCGTGCGCATCCCGAGGGTCCCTGGTTCAAATCCCACCTAGTACCAACCTCGTCACGTCCGTTGTGTCCTGAGCAAGACACTTCACCCTTGCTCCTGATGGGTGCTGGTTAGCGCCTTGCATGGCAGCTCCCTCCATCAGTGTGTGAATGTGTGTGTGAATGGGTAAATGTGGAAATAGTGTCAAAGCGCTTTGAGTACCTTGAAGGTAGAAAAGCGCTATACAAGTACAACCCATTTATTTATTTATAATTCCACAGTATTTTGGACATCTGTGTTGCTGAATCTTTTGCAATTTGTTCAATGAATAATGGAGACATCAAAGAAGAAAGCTGTAGCTGGGAAGTGGTGTATTGCGGCCGCCTTTAGCAACACAAACACAGCCGGTGTTTCATTGTTTACATTCCCGAAAGATGACGGTGAAGCTTTACTATGGAACAGAGCGGTCAAGCGAACACGGTTGGATTGGACCACACACACAAAGTACAGTGTATTATGCAGCCATCATTTTGAAAGATCGTGTTTTGAAGAGGGTCCCTTGTGAAGGGCAGAGATGGGCATCGCCACCACCCGTCGACTGGTGCTGAAGAAAGGTGCGGGGCCGACCTTCAGGTTGTACAGGTACGACCATATAATCTCACTAAAACACTAGTAACACTATAAGCAGATAAGGGATTTTCAGGAATTATCCTACTATCCTGTATAAATGGTAAATGGGTTATACTTGTGTAGCGCTTTTCTACCTTCAAGGTACTCAAAGCACTTTGACACTATTTCCACATTCACCCATACATTCACACACTGATGGCGGGAGCTGCCATGCAAGGCCCTAACCACGAACCATCAGGAGCAAGGGTGAAGTGTTTTGCTCAAGGACACAACAGACGTGACGAGGTTGGTAGAAGGTGGGGATTGAACCAGGAACCCTCAGGTTGCTGGCACGGCCACTCTCCCAACTACGCCACGCCGTCCCCAATATAGTATAGTCTTTTTTTTCTTCTAGTCCTTCACTCTCACTTTCCTCATCCACAAATCTTTCATCCTCGCTCAAATTAATGGGGAAATCGTCGCTTTCTCGGTCCGAATCGCTCTCGCTGCTGGTGGCCATGATTGTAAACAATGTTCAGATGTGAGGAGCTCTACAACCCGTGACGTCACGCGCACATCGTCTGCTACTTCCGGTACAGGCAAGGCTTTTTTATTAGCGATCAAAAGTTGCCAACTTTATCGTGGATGTTCTCTACTAAATCCTTTCAGCAAAAATATGGGGAAATGATGAAGTATGACACATAGAATGGAGCTGCTATCCCCGTTTAAATAAGAACATCTCATTTCAGTAGGCCTTTAAAATACAGTAGCGTGGTAGACCTAAGTATTAATTAAAAACAAGGCAGAGGTTTTATATAACAAGTATATTTAATGTTTTTGCCCACTGTAAAATTACACACAGTTTGAAGAATAACACTGTGTTTGAATATAGGAAAATAAAGCACTTTAGTGATTCTTTGGCGTGCCGCTAATGGAGCCCGTGTACCACAGTTTGAGAAACACTCTGCCAGTTTCAGGTCTGGGTACTCAAACATCAACCATGAAGCCAGCCCTGCAGAAGACATATTTATGCCCACTTGTGTAATGTTTCAAGAGAAAGTCAAAGACTCCCAGATGTCTAATCCGCACTTGAACGTTACGTCATTGGCTGCAGCGGATTATTTAACTACTGTATAGGAGAGTCAAAATATTAGAAAGGTCTCTTATGTAGCACAGTACGACGACAAAAATAAACGTGTCGTAAAATAACTGTATTTATATTGTAAAGGCAGACATTTTGACTGAAAATTGTTGGGCTATCCAGGTGTACCTAATGAAGTGGGTGTCCAAACACTCGTAGATCCACCCTTTTGCCGAACGTGAGCTCATGTTTTATATTAGTTCCCAGGTGGGGGAGAACAGGCCTGCCTGTGTGTGGGTGAGGGGGGGGGGGCTAATGCCATTGCTGTTATGATGTAATGACCAGGCCAGGGTCTACAGACTGACTTCCTGTCTGGACGCAGAACAAACATGGCTTTGTCTTCAGTGGGACCAGTGTGTCAAACAATGCAGGCAATTTACACGCCATGTTGAAGCTCAGCAAGTAAACCGTGAGAGGCCTTGCAGCATGTTACACACTTCCTGTTTCCACCCGTGCCTTTCGATTTACTCCAAAGCATCACACGGTCAGAAAGAAAAACATTGAACAGACGCTCCTTTGAGTGTAAAGCTCACTTTTGCCACATGGAAGCAAGTGACACCATCATAAACAAACATTGTACACTCATAATTCATTATAAAGACACATTATAATGGGGATCATAATCATACATCATAGAGACACATTATAAACACATTACATTATACATACATGTTATAAACTCATTATTAATTATAAAGACACATTACACACCCATAATTCATTATGAAGACAAGTTAACACACGGGTGTCAAACATACGGCCCGAGGGCCGGATCAGGCCCGTAAACAGGTATTATCCGGCCCTCGGGATGCGTTATGTATAAAAAATACCCAGAATTTTTTGAATTAAAGAAACTGCCGTTCTAAATTTGTCCACTAGATGTCGCCATAGCAATTATTTAGTTCTTTGTAGATCAGGGGTCACAAAACTTTTTGAAACCAAGAGCTACTTCTTGGGTACTGATCAATGCCAAGGGCTACCAGTTTGATACACACTTCAATAAATTGCCAAAAATAGCAAATTTGCTCAATTTACCTATAATAATTAAATCTGTATATATATATATATATATATATATATATATATATATATATATATTTACCTATAATAATTAAATATATATATGAAGAATTAAATAATTATACTACATTCTAATTACACTGTAATACATTATACTAATACATTTTGAACATTTGTGTTAAAAAGACGCTTACCATATTTCCTTGAATTGCCGCCGGGGCGCTAATTAATTTAAAACCTCTTTTCACTCCGGCGTTTACTAAAGGCATGCGGTAAATTTAGGCCTGCGCTTATAAACTTGAGTGTGATGTAAGGATACCATCATGAAAAGCACATTTAATAAAAAAAAACGTTATTATGGTCTTACCTTTACTTATAAATGAAGTCCATGTGCAGCTCCTTCTGATCAAAAGCATCGATAACTTGTTTATAGAAGTCTTCCTTATCTTTCTTCAGTTTTAAAAGTCTCTCTGTCTCGATGGAGATCTTCCTTTATTACCTCCTGCTTCCATTGAAAGTCCAGTTTAGAAAACCGTTTCATTTTAGATATGTAATCCTCCATGTTAAAAGTGCAAGCGAGAGGAAAAACTAAGGAATCGCTGCTCACTCTTGCTGCTTGTTGTCACTTCTTCTGCAGCCGAGTAGTCGCAAGAAGGATCACTAGCGCCCTCTACCACCAGGAGGCGGGAGTCATTTAATGACTCATACTTGACACACGCAGCTACGGTATATTAATAAAACATAGCTGCTTACTGTTCTTTTTAGCATATTCAATAGCTTGGACCTTAAATCCTACTGAATAGCTCTTAATCTTCTTCCCTTTATGCGATTTCAAATGATTGAAATCAGCCTCCTCCATTTTGAAAATGATGACAGGTGAAGTGTCACTCGTGACGTGACGAGTTTGACCCGGCGGAAATTCTCGGCATATGCTAATTATTTTGCAAAACGAGATGGACCTGGCAGTAATTCTAGGCAGGCGCATACTATATACTCGGCGGCAATTCAAGGAAATACGGTAATACATTATAAACACACTTTAATACATTATAAAAATATACCTTGTACACAATATAAAGACACGTTTTAAACACACTGTAATACATCATAAAAATGCATTTTAAATACATCATACACACACTAATTAATGTACATTTTAAACACAAAATAAAGACAGTAATACATTCTAAACACATTTAATACATTAGAAAAACATTATAAAAACACAATGACTCTGCACCTTATAGCTAGCCCATTTGACAGCAGTAATAGTTGTTGTAATAATAATAATAATTAAAGCTGCAAGCAGCGTTGGTCGGGTCCGCCTTTGGCTGCCGCCGCCGCGACTCAAGCTCTGGTCTTAGTCAGACCTACATAGATGTTTTTGTTTCATGTCTGTACGACATTCCTAACAGAAGTTACAAGCAGTTTTGCCTGGGTTTTTTCCTAGGGGGCGTTAGAGCGCAATTTAGATTTTTAGGGTTTGTTTTTTTATTAGATGGCAATTTTCACCAGTCCTGATGTGTGTGTAAAATTTGGTGAGTTTTGAAGCATGTTAAGGGGGTCAAATTACAGATCGGCGTTTCTGGATGTTGTTGATAAATGGCTTTCGCTTTGCATAGTAGAGCTATAACTTGCACTTTGAAGCATTTTAAGGGGGTCAAATAACAGCTCAAAGAGGCAAAAATGACATTTTTTAGGAAACTTTGCGCAGGGGTTCTTTGAAGGCGCGTAAAATCAAAACCGGAGCAGTAATCAAAAATCTGTGAATATGTTTTTATCAGAAGAGTTCAATCCCTCTCCTGTGCGAGTTTGAAGCCGAAACGACAAACATGCTCAGAGGAGACAACGTTTGAAAAAAGGTGACGCGTGTTTACAAAACTTTTATTTTGAAGGGGTATTTTTTTAACTTCCTGTTGAATTTTCCTGAAATATGTCAATTTAAAAATGTAGGTCTAAGTGAGACCTACATAGAAGTTTTTTTTTCATGTCTCTCTGACAGTCTTACCGGAAGTTACAAGCAATTCTGTCTGTGTTTTCTTCCTAGGAGCAGTTTTTTCAGTGTTTTATTCAAAAATAGCGCTAGAGCGCAATTTTGAGTTTTGGGGTTTGGTTTTTTCATTAGATCGCAATATTCGCCAGTCCTTATGTGTGCGCCACGTTTGGTGACTTTTGAAGCATTTTAAAGGGGTCAAATTACAGCGCAAAGAGGCAAAAATTGCATTTTTTGCGAAAATTTTATTTTGAAGGGGTTTTTGCCAACTTCCTGTAGATTTTTGCTGAAAGAAGTGAGTGTATGAAATTTGGGTCCAAGTCAGACCTACATAGGAGTTTTTGTTTCATGTCGCTATGACATTCCTAACAGAAGTTACATGCAGTTTTGTCTGTCATTTTTTCCTAGGGAGCGCTAGAGCGCAATTTTCATTTGGGGGATTGGTTGCTTAATAAGTTGGGAAGGTTTGCTATACCGACGTGTGTGTCAAATTTGGTGAGTTTTGAAGCATGTTAAGGGGGTCAAATTAAAGCGCGTAGGTGCGGAATAATAATAAAACAAAGCAGTTTCAATAGGGTCCTTGGACCATGGCAAAGGACTCCTGTGGAGTCCTTTGGCATGGGCCAAGGACCCTAATAATAATAATAGTACTGTGGAACCAGTTTTTGGAGTGGTGGACTTCAAGCATCACTTCACATGACATGGTGTACAGTAAGTAGCAATCAGACCCACAAAGCAGTCCCACCAGGACCTTATCGTGCCTCAAAGTCGCCTGAGCAAACAAAGACTACCACCGCCCTCGTCTCCCCTCGGAATATTTGATGTGCTTCCCTCATAAGGAAGTGTGCTCGCTGCTTATTAGGAGGAATTTGCCATGTAATCGGAGAGATCTTTAATGCGGAGCAAAAACAAATGGCAGCTGATAGCGCAGAGCAGGAATGTGGAAACAAAGGCCGGGGGGGTGAACGCCACAAGCAGGGAGGAAGAGAGGTTGCAGGACGCCAGCTGGGAGATTTCTGCTCCACTTCTTCGAGGAAACTTGAAAGGAAGCAAAGTGTTTAGTCTCAGGACACAGACAACCTTTATCAAGGAAGCAGTGAAAGGAACAATCCAGCCGTGTACTCTCCCGCTACTTGCTGCACAACAACACTCCACACTTTCACTTATTTGAAGTAGTACTCATTAAAAGTATGTACAAGTAGTGGGTCTTAATTCTGTAGATTGGAATCGTGCACGTCATACCCAACACTAACTTTTAATGCCTTAAACCTGTGTCAAACTTGTTTTCGTGTGTGTGTGTGTGTGTGTGTGTGTGTGTGTGTGTGTGTGTGTGTGTACATTCACACATACATATATATATATATGTATATATAAATAAATACAAACCCCGTTTCCATATGAGTTGGGAAATGGTGTTAGATGTAAATATAAACAGAATACAATGATTTGCAAATCCTTTTCAACCCATATTCAGTTGAATATGCTACGGGCGGCTTAGCTCGGTTGGTAGAGTGGCCGTGCCAGCAACTTGAGGGTTGCAGGTTCGATTCCCGCTTGTGCCATCCTAGTCACTGCCGTTGTGTCCTTGGGCAAGACACTTTACCCACCTGCTCCCAGTGCCACCCACACTGCTTTAAATGTAACTTAGATATTGGGTGTCACTATGTAAAGCGCTTTGAGTCACTTGAGAAAAGCGCTATATAAATATAATTCACTTCACTACAAAGACAACATATTTGATGTTCAAACTCATAAACTTTTTTTTTTTTTGCAAATAATAATTAACTTAGAATTTCATGGCTGCAACACGTGCCAAAGTAGTTGGGAAAGGGCATGTTCACCACTGTGTTACATCACCTTTTCTTTTAACAACACTCCATAAACGTTTGGGAACTGAGGAAACTAATTGTTGAAGCTTTGAAAGTGGAATTCTTTCCCATTCTTGTTTTATGTAGAGCTTCAGTCCTTCAACAGTCCGGGGTCTCCGCTGTCCTATTTTACGCTTCACACATTTTCCATGGGAGACAGGTCTGGACTGCAGGCGGGCCAGGAAAGTACCCGCACTCTTTTTTTTTACAAAGTTTTTATGTGTTGCAGCCATTTAATTTTAAGTTAATTATTATTTGCAAAAAGAACTGAAGTGAATTAGTGAAGTGAATTATATTTATATAGCGCTTTTTCTCTAGTGACTCAAAGCGCTTTACATAGTGAAACCCAATATCTAAGTTACATTCAAACCAGTGTGGGTGGCACTGGGAGCAGGTGGGTAAAGTGTCTTGCTCAAAGACACAACGACAGTGACTAGGATGGCGGATGCGGGAATCGAACCTGGAACCCTCAAGTTGCTGGCACGGCCGCTCTACCAAGCGAGCTAAACCGTTTATGAGTTCCATCCATCTATTTTCTACCGCTTATTCCCTTTCGTGGTCGCGGGGGGCGCTGGCGCCTATCTTAGCTACAATCGGGCGGAAGGCGGGGTACACCCTGGATAATTCGCCACCTCATCGCAGGGCCAACACAGATAGACAGACAACATTCACACACTAGGGACCATTTAGTGTTGCCAATCAACCTATCCCCAGGTGCATGTCTTTGGAGGTGGGAGGGGCCTATCCCCAGGTGCATGTCTTTGGAGGTGGGAGGGGCCTATCCCCAGGTGCATGTCTTTGGAGGTGAGAGGGGCCTATCCCCAGGTGCATGTCTTTGGAGGTGGGAGGGGCCTATCCCCAGGTGCATGTCTTTGGAGGTGGGAGGGGCCTATCCCCAGGTGCATTTTTTTTGGGGTGGGAGGGGCCTATCCCCAGGTGCATGTCTTTGGAGGTGGGAGGAAGCCGGAGTACCCGGAGGGAACCCACGCAGTCACGGGGAGAACATGCAAACTCCACACAGAAAGATCCCGAGCCTGGATTCGAACCCAGGACTGCAGGACCTTCGTATTATGAGTTTGAACATCAAATATGTTGTCTTTGTAGCATATTCAACTGAATATGGCTTGAAAAGGATTTGCAAATCATTGTATTCTGTTTATATTTACATCTAACACAATTTCCCAACTCATATGGAAACGGGGTTTGTAAATAAAGGTGTGCATTTCTTCCCACTTTCATCGCCATCAACACCTATTGGTGACGCCTTTTCAGACGTGGACGAGTGCGAGACCAACTCCCACCACTGCAACCCCACCCAGGTGTGCATAAACACGGCGGGGGGCTACACCTGTTCTTGCACTGAAGGCTTCTGGCTGATCGGGGGTCAGTGTCAGGGTAAGTCCACCTTTTGCAAAAATGGAACAAGTCAATGCTCTC
The DNA here is from genome assembly GCF_033978795.1 of Nerophis ophidion. Classification (NCBI taxonomy): domain Eukaryota; kingdom Metazoa; phylum Chordata; class Actinopteri; order Syngnathiformes; family Syngnathidae; genus Nerophis; species Nerophis ophidion. The sequence continues at coordinate 2,632,119 of NC_084613.1, forward strand.
TCACCTTAGGGGAATGGCGTCCTCTAGTGGTGAGGCGCTGCATGACACAAATAGTACACGCCTTGCTTCTTTCATTGCAGATATTGATGAGTGTCGCTATGGTTACTGCGAGCAACTTTGTGCCAACGTGCCCGGCTCGTATTCCTGCTCGTGCAGCCCGGGATTCACGCTCAACACCGACAACAGGAGCTGCCAAGGTGCGTTCAGGGACGTCACGACATTCCCACACATCAGCTTAAACATCACAGCCAAATATAGAGAACGTTTGGAGAAAATATGTAAAAAAATGACTTGTTTATAACGGCTTGGACTTAGTTGTGGCAGCTTTTTGTCCCTTTCAATCTTTAGTGTAGCAAAATACACATTTAAAACCGCCAGTTCAAACTTAATGTGTAGAGTGGCCGTGCCAGCAACTTGAGGGTTGCAGGTTCAATTCCCACTTCCACCATCCTAGTCACTGCCGTTGTGTCCTTGGGCAAGACACTTTACCCACCTGCTCCCAGTGCCACCCACACTGCTTTAAATGTTACTTACATATTGGCTTTCACTATGTAAAGCGCTTTGAGTCACTAGAGAAAAGCGCTATATAAATATAATTCACCTCACACACACACCTGAGAGTAACCAGTGCTTGCGTGCCTTGTGGTGTCAGACGTGAACGAGTGTGAGGACAGTCCATGCAGTCACACCTGCTACAACAACCTGGGCTCCTTCATGTGCAACTGTGACCCGGGCTTCGAGCTGGCGAGGGACGGCACTTCCTGTAACGGTAAGCAGACAACACCTTTTTATTAGCTACCGTATTTCCTTGAATTGCCGTCGGGACGCTAATTAATTTAAAACCTCTTCTCACTCCGGCACTTACCAAAGGCATGCGGTAAATTTAGGCCTGCGCTTATAAATTTGAGTGTGATGTAAGGATACCATCATGAAAAGCACATTTAATAAAAAAAACGTTATTATGGTCTTACCTTTACTTATAAATGAAGTCCATGCGCAGCTCCTTCTGATCAAAAGCATCGATAACTTGTTCATAGAAGTCTTCCTTATCTTTCTTCAGTTTTCAAAAGTCTCGATGGAGATCTTCCTTTATTACCTCCTGCTTGGATTGAAAGTCCAGTTTAGAAAACTGTTTTATTTTAGATATGTAATCCTCCATGTTAAAAGTGCAAGCGAGAGGAAAAAATAAACGATCGCTGCTTGTTGTCACTTCTTCTGCAGCCGAGTAGTCGCAAGAAGGATCACTAGCGCCCTCTACCACCAGGAGGCGGGAGTCATTTAATGACTCATATTTGACACACGCAGCTACGGTATATTAATAAAACATAGCTGCTTCCTGTTCTTTTTAGCATATTCAATAGCTTGGACCTTAAATCCTACTGAATAGCTCTTAATCTTCTTCCCTTTATGCGATTTCAAAAATCAGCCTCCTCCATTTTAAAAATGATGACAGGTGAAGTGTCACTCGTGACGTGACGAGTTTGACCCGGTGGAAATTCTAGGCATATGCGAATTATTTTGCAAAACGCGTTTGACCCGGCAGTAATTCTAGGCAGGCACATACTATATACCCGGCGGCAATTCAAGGAAATACGGTACACCCGCGCTCCAGACTGGTCAGAACATTAGGTACAGAGTAGAGCAGGGGTAGGGAACCTATGGTTCTAGAGCCAGATGTGGCTCTTTTGATGACTGCATCTGGCTCTCAGATAAATCTGAGCTGACATTGCTTAACACGATAAGTAATGAATAATTCCACTTGTAATCACAGTGTTACAAATAACATTCAAAATATAAAACATTCTCATGCATTTTTATGTTCAAGAAGTTGCGTTAATGGTAAGAAGTAATTTATTTATTATTGGTTAGTGTGGGGCTTGTTCTTCAGACCACCAAGCACCGACATGAGTCCCTGTTTTAGGGTTAAAATATTGTTGTTTTTTTTCAATTAGTTTCTCAGTTGCTTTCCAGCAATTGTCTTTTTCTCTTTCGTCCTCATTCGCCCTCTGGCTCCAGCCCCAACCCTGTCTCTCCTCCTGGCTGCTGCTTATAACAGAGCGACCGGTGATTAGATAACAAGGCCCAGGTGGGCCATCTACCCACCTGTCGCTGATTTCGAGGCCGGTCCTGGCAACATCCTGCTTTGCTGCAGGCCCGCAGGCCACGCCCCCTCCACATTTAGCTTTACCTGCTGTTGTGTACTCGGGATCTGCATAAGTCCCGTAAATTAGTGCGCGTCCACAATTGTAGCCTGTGCCGTTGTCAACAAGCTCCTTCTTTTTCTCTATCGTCTTGTTGTGGGCCATTTCTAAACCGGATTAATTCTGTTTGAGCTTACCGACCTCAAAGCAATTTTATTTGGTGCATGGTGTGATGATAAGTGTGACCAGTAGATGGCAGTCACACATAAGAGATACATTTGGACTGCAGGTTGACACCCCCTGTTCAATAAACGGCGCCAGCAAGTACAGGTTAGCAAGCAATCCAAAACTTTGGTCTTCCATTGTTAGTGGCAGAGGGGTTAGTGCGTCTGCCTCACAATACGAAGTTCCTGCAGTCCTGGGTTCAAATCCAGGCTCGGGATCTTTCTGTGTGGAGTTTGCATGTTCTCCCCGTGACTGCGTGGGTTCCCTCCGGGTACTCCGGCTTCCTCCCACTTCCAAAGACATGCACCTGGGGATAGGTTGATTGGCAACACTAAATGGTCCCTAGTGTGTGAATGTGAGTGTGAATGTTGTCTGTCTATCTGTGTTGGCCCTGCGATGAGGTGGCGACTTGTCCAGGGTGTACCCTGCCTTCCGCCCGATTGTAGCTGAGATAGGCGCCAGCGCCCCCCGCGACCCCGAAGGGGAATAAGCGGTAGAAAATGGATGGATGGATGGATCCTGGCAACATCCTGCTTTGCTGCAGGCCCGCAGGCCACGCCACCCTCCACAGTTAGCTTCAGAATAACAATGTTATTACAAAGAATAAGATACCTATTATACTCTGGAAATGTTGGTCTGACTTAAAAATAGATGTGTTTAGTTGTGTTCAGTGTTAAAAAATATATTATATGACTCTTAGGAAAATAAGTTTTTTAAAATATTTGTCTTCTTGGCTCTCTCAGCCAAAAATGTTCCCGACCCCTGGAGTAGAGAGTGATGTTGCTCCTATTTGTCCTCAGACGTGGACGAGTGCAGGTTCTCGGACTCGCTGTGTCAGC